>NW_027312477.1:0-29414 GCF_040954645.1 Diabrotica undecimpunctata | reverse complement strand
CAAAGTCTTGACTGTCTTTTTCATTTTATTCGGATCTACTCTGTATGAAGTACAAGAAATCCAATTCGCTAAGGATTTCTTCTTAGTTGAGGAGACATGTCGTGGAATGCAAATTTTAGATTCCCCATGTCTCTATTAACATCTTTATCAACGTCTGTTTTGCCTTGCAATTTTTAGAAGGCTCAGATTAAAGAAGAAATCTGAATTGTGTTTCGAAACTATTTTACGGATTTATTATCAGATGTCGCTATTGCGTCCATATCGAAGCCATTTTATTGTTGCTTCTTAAAGACAGACAAGATTTATTTTTCACGTTGAGAAAGCCTATGAATAGCTGTTCTGACGAGCCCTATTAGGGCGAAATACGTATAAACAGATACATCGACACTTTGGACGTGAAATCAAATCTTGACTGTCTTTTTCATTATATTAAAAAGACTGTCAATTGTGGACTATCAAATTTAGGAAAGCAGCTAACAAAATGCGAATTTTCCATAAAAAGAAAAACCTATCTACTATCTCAGAGTTCGCCTTTTCCTCCCTTAAATGATTACTGCCCTCCGCTACGGGTCGGGCACCAAACTTCATTCTCTGGATGAAAAGTAGCACTTTGCTCCCTTGTTATACAAATAGCTATTATGACTATGACACAGCAATAATCGAGCTTTTCGGCTAACAGTATCTATGAGCCAATGGATTAACAGTAGATATACAACGTATGTTCTGGAAAAGAAATGACGTCGCGCAATAGTAACGAGTCTTGCAACCTCCGTCGACATCTATTGGTGAAATCAGCGTATGTATCGAACGTACGCAATCCTTTAAAAACAAATGATGATGTGTGTAGGGATAAGGTAACTGTGGTAAATGTCTTCTTACCCCTCACACACACACACACACACACACACACACACACACACACACACACACACACACACACACACACATACACACACACACGCAGTGATCAACCCTGCCCCTAGGAACATGTGCATACCAATGTAAGAATGGGATCCACATGTCCGAAGATCAAATCGGTCCCACTTCGCTAGTCGAAGTGGTACCTATTTGACCCCCAGGTTTTTCCTCCACCCACCCTCATCTTGTGACTTACGTGAGAAGGCTTATGATCTGAAAGTTACTTAAGGTGCCCTGGGTAATGGAACACCCTCTGTTTTTATTGACTATGGTTATGCCACCTAACTGTAGGGGTAGCCACATGTAGGCTTTTCTCCCTATCCTTCTTACTCCTTTGCGAACGCTGGTATTTTCCCACATTTGCTATTTAAAGGATGAACGTAGCTCCAGGTTTGAAACTAAAAAAATATGAATTTAATCAATATATAGTGCTTGTTTAAACTCCCTTCTTAACAAAATCATACGGCAAGTATTCATATTTTGTATTGCAAATGTTCATTATTTGAGAGCTTTCTTGAAAGGTGGCAATTCTTCGATAACTGAGACACATTATTCAAAATGGCGATAATGAAATAGTATATTACATAACGAGAGTTGTAAGAAGCTTATTACATGCGAGTAAAAAAGTTGTAATTTTACAACTCAAGTTGTGTACTATACTTTTTCTACGATTATTTTCATTTATAAAAATAAAAAGTATAACAAGTAACTTTAATTTATTTAACAAAATTCGGGAACAATATAAATTAAACATATTTATTTATAATAATTAATTGTAAAATTTTGGCAATTATTTATAACTATCCGAGTTTAGCGGTTGTTCAATAATACGTGGTGAGTGGTGAGATGACGTAAACTGTACGGTGTGTTCTTTTTGAACATTGGTATTTTTTGTATATGTAAAGGTCTGTAAATCACTTTCAATTGAATTTATAATTCTATTGGCTGTTAACGTCTTATTATTTATTGACGCATCGACATATCCTTCGGCCGTTGTTGAAGATTTCCATCCGCCATGTCGTTTAAGAGCCATTAAATCACCACTGGCATCTACCAAAATAGTGGCAGAAGTTCGTCTTAAACAGTGACTTGTGTACATTTTACACAAGGTAACTTTAAATATTAGGCTATTTGTTTAGGAACACCGCCTATTTTGTTTAATCCTACCACCTGTTTCGTACATTTACCTCTTTGATAATTAAGAAAAAA
Source organism: Diabrotica undecimpunctata (assembly GCF_040954645.1). Lineage (NCBI taxonomy): Eukaryota > Metazoa > Arthropoda > Insecta > Coleoptera > Chrysomelidae > Diabrotica > Diabrotica undecimpunctata. Next base: position 27,287 of record NW_027312477.1, on the reverse strand, counting down.
TTGATTTATTTGCTGATCGCTAATCTGTAGTCGAATTTCTATATATTGTTTGCAGATTTTATAGAAATTTCCGGAAATAACGAAAGATCTACATATTTTGGTTTTCGTATCAGGAATTTTAACCAATAACATGGTACTTAAATCATCAATGTTACAAATTTTAAGATTTTTTAACTCTTGTTTCCTACAAGCTCCACATATTCCAATACTTGCAATAAACTTAAAATAAAAGTATTATAAGTAGGCACATTTATGTTATACTTTTAAATAACATACCTTTATTAACAAGTACTGTACATCGGGAGCTCCATTTAAAAAAAGTTTTATTTCATCAGGATGTAAAATTTTAGATTTTTTGTTTTTAAAACCTTCTGATTTCCTTTTTAGATAAACTCGCAATTTTGGGTAATTTTCAATATTAACATTTTTCAAAGGTATAACACTTCTTAACATAGAATATATTGCCCATAATGGGGATGGTTTAAATTTCTTAGCGATTTCTGCAAAATAAGCCGAGTACGTTTTCAGAAAATGAATTTACATTATTTGTTGTACGCCAATCTATAAATTGCTGATATACCTCTTCATATCTTCCTCTAGATTTTTCTGGTAATAGGTTCTCGGTAGTGTTCGCAGCTAACAGCATAATATTGGGTGGTATGCTACTAAATTCATCTTCGCTATTCAATGAACTCATTTTATTTATCCGTATTTAAATTACCACTGTATTTACACTGACAAATTAATAATTTTTAATCTGTCAAAATAACGCCTGTTTATTCGTTTCCATAGTAACTCGACCAACTGACTTACAAGGCTTATGTGATATTACACATTTTTATAGACCTAAAGTGTAATTTTTTTTATTACGTGCTAGTCATTACGTGTCAGTATCTGTTTTGATATATTTACTTAGCATCCAAATAGTAGGTAATATACAATTTACTAGGAAGAGAGTAGAAAAAAAGTATTGTCTCCTCCTAATAATTTTTTTTCACATGCTAATTCATTGGTTATTGCTATATGTGAAAAATATGACTCAATCGACATTTTTCTTAAATTCCAATATATGTGATGCTATACATAATTCAAAAGGATCTTGTGTCACTTCTGCTCCTAAATTCTTATTCTTTTTAATTGAACTATTAAAAATTTAATTAAATTTTACGATTATTTAATCTGCTTCTGCTTTTTTTTGTATTTGTCTACAATTATTTCTTAATTTTTATATACAATTGTTAGAGATTGATATTGCCCCTTTAATTAAAACATAATCACATAGATTACTGTTGAATCCTCACTTCTCTTTGAATATTCCTATAACAAAAATTTTACATTTCGTTCAAATTTAATCGACATTTTAAGATCACCATAATTTGACGAGTTAATATTTATTGAAATCAAAACTCCAGCCCTGCTTTTAAATATACCTACACTTTTCAGATTATTGGGGCACGCGCTTCGTAAAGACTTTTAAAGTATTTAAATATTTATAAAGGAATAAATCGTGTATAAAAAATGAAAAATATTATTGAAATTTATTTTTTGTGGCACAAGTAAAAGTAGAGTAGATCAAAACTAATAAATCGTTTGGTTTGTCGGTGATTAAATAATCATTAAAACAAATTGAAGAACAAGTTTTCTTATAGGAACTTTCTAACGTCAGCGTTAGTTAAAAATGAAAGCTACTAATTGGAGAAAATTAACTAACTTTAATTAAGATAAGTAGTATGATAATTTTCTCCGTACAATCAAAGTTTATTTCTTTCCTTACTTAATTATTCGATTATTTGGGTGGCGATAAATTTTTTTTCTTCGTTTTTTTTTTCAGTCTTCTTCTTCATGTGACTTGTCCGTTCCGAACGTTGGCAATCAACATGGCCACTCTGACTTTGTTTACGGCAGATCTGAATAGTTCAGCAGATGACAATCCGAACCATTGCCGCAAGTTTTGGAGCCACGAGTGTCTTCTCCTCCCTGGACCCTTCTGCTGTCTATTTTCCCTTGAACGATCAGCTGTAGTACTCTATATTTATTATGTCTCATAACGTGACTCAAGTATTCCAACTTTCTTTTCTTTATACTTATTCCTACCTCTCTCTCTTTACCTATCCGGCGTAGTACCTCTTCGTTGGTCACGTGCTCAGTCCAGGATATACGTAATATACGTCGGTAAGCACACATCTCGAAGGCCTCTACGTTTTTCATCAATGTTGAGGTCATTGTCCACGCCTCCATTCCATATAACAAAACCAGGAATACATAACATTTCAGAAGTCGAATTTTGAAAGGTAGGCTGAGGCTTTTAGAGGTGAAAATTTGCTTCATGCTAGTGAACGATGCTCTTGCCTTTTCTACTCTTATACGTATTTCCTTCGCTTGATCCTAATTTGAGTTAACTGTTGTTACCAAGTAGATGTACAAATCCACGTGTTCAATTCGTTCATTGTCTAATATCAGTTGCTGTGGTGGTTGTTGGGTTTTGCTTACTAACATCCATTTGGTTTTTGTGATATTTAGTCTGAGTCTGTATTTTGCACTTGTTTTTTGTGTCTTACTCATTAGGCAACTCAGTTCCTTCATGCTACTTACTAGAATCACAGTGTCATCAGCATACCTTATGTTATTAATTATTTCTCCATTTATCTTTATGCCTTCTGTGGTTTCCTCCAGCGCTGTCTTAAATACTTCGTCTGAGTATATATTAAAGAGAATAGGAGACAAGATACAGCCCTGTCGTACCCCTTTCTTGATCTGAATTACGCGCTATCTCAGAGTTCTAACTTTCACTTTAGCTGTTTGACCCCAATAGAGACTCGCTATTGTTCAAATGTCTCTGTAGTCGACTCCGATCTTATGGAGAACTTCAATTTTTTTTCAATACTACGGTAATATTAAACAGACTCATAGAAAAACATAATTTAAAAGAAAATTCATAAAATTACTTATTTATACCGCTTGGTAGCTGCCTAGACACCATGCTAAACGTCATTATTAGTTTGACTATGACTATTAGGAGAAAGGGGGGAAATAGTGGCCGCTGGGGTGATGGTAGCCAAGAAATATTTACTGCCTAATATTATTTCGCGTTTAATACCTGTTGCGCCATCTAACAGTGTTTCGTTCAAACTGTACCTAAAACAATGACGATGTTTTTGCCGACAAAGAAGGAATTTTTGAAAATGTCATATTTTGTTGGAGTTGATGTATTAGTGCAAGATTTTTAAAGGTATGTAGAAGTATGTAATTAAGTTTATTTAGCTTGCTCTAATTTAAGTTATTAATGATTATGATTTCGATCAGTATAAATATGTATTGTTGAGTTATAATAGCCACGCGCCTGGAGATAATGCTGGCCGGCCACTATTACGCCCAAATTGAATTTATATAATAAAATGTATTTCTTTGTAAATTCTTATATTTCATATGCCTCGAGTATACAAGAGAAAAAGTAACAAAGCACGATGAAATGCTGAGCAACTTAGTGCAGCAATAAATGCAGTAAATAATGGCAGAAGCCTCCGTGAAGTTGCAAGAAGTTTTGCAATTCTAGATCTACAATTCAACTACGACTAAAGCGAAATGATACAACAGCTGCTTCTTTAGGTCGTTATTCTATATTTACCAAAGAAGAAGAAGAAGTTTCAAAGCAGGTCATAAAGTTATCAATCACATTTTTATGGAATAACTTCCACAAAAATAAAAAGATGTGCCTATAAATACGCCGTAGAAAAAATTTACATCATCCATTTTCCAAAGAAAAAGAAATTGCTAGAAGAGACTGGCGGCCAGAGGCCCAAAGCAGGTGGCGCCTCTGCATGCTAACCACTGCTGTGGTGAAATTATTGGAGATATTCGTTGAACTTTGCGAGTTTGAATTTGTATCAGCCCAAGTGTCTGATGAGGCTGGGATAGGCCGAAATGAGTCATAACACTTTATTGATAACGATTCGGGTACGGGAAGTTTAACGAATTTGTCCTTCTAGGCCATATATTTGGCCATTTAAATCAACAAAGCGATAGCAGCTTTTGCTAGAAGATTTATTCTTTTATATATATATATATATATATATATATATATATATATATATTTAAATAATCACTTTTAAAACAATACATTGCATTATTTTACTGCTTTACATTTTATTTTTAAACTTATTATTTACTGAATTTTAATTAAATAAACAGTTATTCAAGTAGGTAGTGGTTTTAATAAAACTTTTACGGTTTCTTAACAAAATTTACACTTTCTGTTCTTGTTTTATTTAATCCGCTATAGCTGCTTCCATAAAGTGTAAACTCAGTGTTTTCTTTAGTAGTTTGCAATAATTCTAAAACTTAGAATTAGTCGCAACCAAGTTGGTAATATAATCACGCCATAAATTTTCCGCACGACCAGTTCCGATAAAATATCGTCGGAAAATGCAGACAGTAAACTTTTAGTTTATACAAAGTGCTGGAGATTTAACAACAAGAACGCGGAAAGTTTTTAAAGTCTCAAAAATATGTTAAAGAATCTCAAGATTAAAGTTTTTTGTTTAAATGAAGGACTTTTTACCGATTTGTCAAATATATCCAATGAATATAAATGATCGCAGATTGGAGCTTAAAAACTTCCGTGGAATTACCAACGTAAAGAAAATTAAAAAAGCATAGGAACTTCTCAACAACCATAGAAGAAAAAAAGGTCTTTATTTACATAAATAAAAATGTGCCTCAGATTTATTAGAGAAGTGTGTAAGTCACAAACAAGATCGTCAAAGCATCGTTGTTAATGCTACTTGCAGATGGAGAGAATAGTCTTTACCATTGGCAGTCAAGATTGCATTTTGTCTAAATATAAATGAAAGGTTAACAAAATATATTAGGTGCACAAAATCGAATCGACATGAGAATCTGTAGGTAGACAACCATACCTACAAATATGCCTCCACCTTTCCCTGCCTAGGCTCAATAATAAATGACAGCAACGTCAGTCAAGAAATACAAGCACAGATTCTTAGCGGTATTAAAGCTTTAATGTATACAGATTTAATGAAAACTAAGTTACTAAATCGTAAGTCTAAGCTTAGAATCTACAAAACTGTAATTAGACTAGTGGTCAGATATAGATGTAAAACGTAGACCCTTTCAAATACTTTTGAAAATGAATTGAGAATATTATATTATATATATTATAAGCGCAGATATCGTTAGATTTGTAAAGTCACAAGGACTAAACAGGCTTGGCTACTTAGAAAGATTGACAGATAATCGAGCTGTAAAAGTAATTCAGAGATGGAAACCCCAATGGAATAGGAAGGTCTCGTAAAAGGTGGATAGACTATGTAGAGGAAGATCTTAATACCATGAACATCAGGCAGTGGCGAAGAAAAGTGATATAACACGTACAGATCACTGACATTCATTATTAAGTATTGCTCGGACACCGGAACATCTGTCGAGAAGTTCATACAGTTTTAGACAACACTGGCCACAAAGCCGAAGATATGAAAGCCGGCATTGTAAAAATGTTGTCCAACCTGAATATCGATGACTGCAGGGGACAATCGTATGACAATGCGAATAACATATCTGGCGTTTATAGCGGTCTCCAAGCTCGAATAAAATCTGGGAATAGTTTGGCGAAATACGAACCATGTGCAGACCATTCCCTAATTTGATTGTGCAACATGCAGCAGAATGCACTATGAAAAGTACTTCTTTTTTTTTAAGTTGCTGAAGAAATTTATGTTTTTTTCTTAGCTTCAACTTACAGATGGAAAATGAATCACTGATCTTTTAAAAAATTGTGGCCATATAACATTTTGTTCCAAAAAGAGTTAATGTGACTCGATGGTCAGGACGATTTAATGTATTAAAAGCTCTTGATTTATGCTACCAAGATTTATAAAGCAAGCACTTTTAGAGTTATCCTCTAACGATGACGAGAAGATTCCAGTTTGCGCTCAAGCAAACAATTTATACGATAAGATGGCTACGTTAGAATTTGGTATTTATGTTGCCTTTTGGTTTGAAGTACTGGAAAAAACTGACCTAGCGAGTAAGTCTTTATAAAGGGTAAAATATGGACTTACATACACGTTCGTCTTTTGTATAGCTCATTATGTTTTTGCATATTTAAATGGGGTATATATTTCAAAGTAGGTTTTAGAAGCAGCCAATGTCCCACAAGGTTTATACTTCAGCCGATACTGTTATATTTTAAACTCACAATCTTTATTCACAGGCTTCTTCAAACAATAAGGAAGAAGTGCTGCATTCCAGTCATATATTATAGAGAAGTCATGTTTAAGGCATAAAGGAGGAGTTTGTCTGCACTGTACGATTTTTTTCTAGGTAGACTTTGGGTTCCTCGACATCTTGAACTCTTTTTAAAACCTGTCTTATAACACTGAAATTTCTGTCACACTGACTAAAGAAGTTTCACAAACAGGATAAATATGTCTCACTTCGACTCTGTTATAGTTTTGATATCCAAGAACAAAACCGTAACAAAGTCTGATTTTTATTTTGGCCTCCAGCTGCATCTGATAGTAGAACAATATGCTTGGTGTTAAGACGCGCTTATCTCAGAGTGTGAATACAATCAAAGATGAATGAAGCAACACTACTTGCTCCCTTTTTACATTAAGATTCTATAAAGGAATATACATGTATGATGATCCATCATTATGCACGTGTTTATTGAATACGTACATCCATAAAAGTCTTTTACAGAACTGTTTTGTTATGCTGAGCTTTTGGCAACGGTAGATTTTGTGCGTAATCAAATTCCAGGACAAGAATGCCACTCTCATCTGTTGCCTTTCTCAAATAAATATTTTTTAGCTTGGAATATGCCTCGAGTTTTTTTTATGGATATTATAATTAACACAGCATTCATCATGTCGGTGTTTTTCTAGTTTGATTCCACACTCACGACAATAACAACTTAAAATAGGTTTTGTATTTTATGGTAAGATTATTCCCAGTAGTGTCTTTAAACAAGTTTTGAAACTGCTCAAAAATGTTCTTAGGTCTGGGTTGTCGAAGTACAATTTGTTTGTTTTCCAATTGTTAGTTTATGTGAAAAATGAAGATCAGCTGTGTCACCACTTCACTAAAGAAAGTCTTGCACCAACGTAAAAAACCGTAATGTCGTAGAAAACAATTGGTAGACTGACAGAGAACAACATAAAAAGTTCTCTGTTCTGAAAATCAGCAAGTACATTATGTTTTTTTTGTTTTAATTTGCCACGTGGATAGTAAAAACATAATTGAGTCTTAATTGAATTGAATTGAATAATATAAAACTTAGATGCAATCATGTTTTCGAGATCCAAGAGATCACACGATAATGGCTACTTTTAAGGAAGCGTTAAGTTCCATAATGGACATAGCAGAATGGATGATTATAATGAATTGTATTGTTGTTATTTGGTGTAAGATACTGTACAGTTACCGAAATATCATCTAGGAATCATTTCAAACCTCATTTACAGTTAATATTTGTAGAAATAAATCAATACAAACGCGATTTAACTATTCAATTATATTGTGTTCGCAAAAACATTTCTAACCTCATTGCAATCATTTATACTGAAAATTTTTAACACCGGAACACAAAATGATAACGATCACATTGTTATTAAACCATTTAATGAATTTAGTCACAGTCCGTTAAATGAATTTTACGACCGAAAATTTATTAGGGGCTATTTTTAAATCCTAAAAAACATTTATCAAAAACTGATCGCAAAATATATAAACCGAATAATATTTAATATTATTTATGAGGTATTTACGATCTACACTTGGATCTTGAAATTTTTTTATTGGTAAAATTAATAAAATAATAAATTCAAAAATATCAACAAAATTTTTGGCTGGAAAATACGAAGATAAAAAGTAATAAACTACGATGTTAGACAAGACGATGTTAGGAGAACAAGAAAGTAAATATAAGGAAAATATCATTTGTATTTATAGATTTCTCAAAAGTGCTTGTTCAAAATAAACGCCTAACCGAACTTTATATTGATATGTCAAACTGTAAATGTAAATGTTAAATATTAAAATTTATTAAATATTATTATTTATTAAATATTAAATATTTCTTACGAATAATAGTAAAATACAAAAAGTTTTTTAAGTAAAAAATTAATTTATTTATTTTTCCGGGATTTTTCGATTTTTCCAGGTAGTGAAAGTAGCCCAGTTTTTAGTATTTTCTCGAGCTATTCGAGTTTAAAAAAAAATATGTTTTTGCGTTCCATAGGAGAGATATTGCAAATTTTTCCAGCGCACTTCAATTTGAAGTTCTATTCTAAAAAAAACAGACCTCGGAAAATTCTCCCTTCCGCTTTAACGTGGAGGTTTTTATTTACGAATGTTATCACTGTAACTACTACGAATAAGCTGGATCGACAGAGTCAGAGATGAGAAGGTCCTTAGACGCCTGAACCAAAGAACAAAACTGGTCAATATAATAAATAGACGCAAGCTGGAATCCTTCGGAAAATATGAACGTTTACATCCGGTCATTCAGAGAAAGATTTAAGGTAAACTTCCTGGTACCACTACTTGATTGTGTCGTTGAGAGTTGTACGGAGGCAGGTCTGGATCTGAACATACGGAAAACCAAAATACTCGTAATAAGTAAACAACAGCAAGTTACAATAAACAAAGCAAACTAGCAAACAATAAATAAGCAAACTTGAGCTAGTTGATAAAATCGTTTACCTTTTACAGCAATTAAATTGTATCGCAGACAGTCACGGCGATATTAGATCTAGGATAGAACAGGCTAGAGCGGCTTTTAGAAGGATGTCCAAGGTGTTATGTAACAGAGACCTAAAATTGGCATTGAGGATCCGCCTACTCCGCTGCTACGTGTTCTCGGTTTTACTTTATGGTGTCGAGCTCTGGACTGTGAATAAAATCTATCTAAATCGCCTTGAGGCTTTCGAAATGTGGTGCTATAGAAGAATTTTAAAAGTTTCCTGGGTACAGAAGGTTCGAAACTCCACAATACTAAAACGCCTGATCAAGACTACTGAGATCATACACATACACATTTCGGACATGTAATGAGAGGACCCAAATATAGGTTGCTACAAAATATCATACAAGGAAAAATAGCAGGCAAACGCCGTCCAGGATAAAAAAGAATCTCATGGTTGAAGAACTTGCGAGATTGGTATGGTGTTAATACAGGCATGCTATTTAGGGGGGCAGTGAATAAAATTAAGATAGCTATGATGGTAACCAACGTTCTGAAAGGACATGGTACATGAAGAAGAAGAGGGTCCTGGTACAGGAAGAACATCATGGCTGAAAAATCTGAGACAATGTTACAGAAAATCGACTAAACCATTAATTAGAGCTGCTGTTAATGAAGTTACGATAGCGAATATGATAGCCAACATGATATCCAACTATAGATAACGGTTATAGAACTATAAAAAGAAGAAGATCACTTTAACGATTTATAACTTTTTACATCTTCTCTGTATATATCATCTACACTCAGATGAAAAAAAAAAACCCAACGGAGAAAATCTCAGTTTTTTTATTTTTAGCCCAATTTGAATGATTTTTTTTTTTGTGTAAATTATTGTGTGTAAATTTTGTGTAATTTGCCCGACGGGACTCTGAAGTCCCAAAATTTTAAATCGTTGTGAATTTTTTATTACGGCAAAAGTTTTTTAGCAATAAAAATATAGGTACCTAATCTACAAAATTAATCAGCATTTAATCTGTAATTTAATTTTCCTAAGATTGTTTGTAAACTAGATGTCACCTGGTCTATCCTAGTTTTTTTTGACATGAAATGCCCATTTCTTTGTTGTGGCTACACAGCACAGCACTGACTCTGCTTTTCACTAACATCTCACGTCCTTGTTGTAGCTACAATGCACAACAATAACTACGCCTTTTACAACTTCACACATTACACAAGTTCAAATGGATAACTTCATGGTTGGGATGCTAATGGAGCCTGTCTTTATGTCTCCTGGCGACTTTCTTAATTGCATTTGGAATATATTCGACTTTAAGGTCTCTACGTGAATCGTTATTCCGAATATACCAAGGAGCACCTACAATATTCATTAGTATTCATTTCTAAATTTCTATAATTACTTTTTTGGTACAGCTCCATAATTGTAGGCCATAGGTCCACACCGGTCTCAATATCTGTTTGTAAATCAGTACTTTATTTAGGATGGAAAGTTAAAATTACCTACCTATCAGCCAATACATATTTTTGTACTTTATCTTCAACTGTTCAGTTTTCCTTTTAACATGCTCCTTCCATTTGAGTTTGACGTCTAGATTTAAACCCAGGTATTTTGCTGTTTTTTTATTATGGAAAATACTGTTGTATAAGATAATTGGTAGATAACTGATTTTATTGTTAGTTAAGATAATATGACCTGATTTCTGTTCATTAAACTTTATATGCCATTTTTTAGACCAGCGTGTTACACCATTAATTGATTTTGTAGGTTCAAATTAGCAAATTTACATATAAATGATAACCATCCAGTTCCCACAGACAATAAAGATAAGGCACTCAAAATTCGACCGATGAGAGGTACTCTAAACAAGCGATTTACTACATATTGTGAAGGTGTAAGAAAACTTAGCGTGGATGAAACTATAATAATTATTTTATAATAATTATAGGCCTCCCCCAAATCAATCCAGTGTTTTCTATTTTGCGCCACTTGCTTCCAGTTGTGTCCTATGCTTCTTTTTCCTTACCATGGTTTCCGTTGTTGTATTTCGTGGTTCCACCACGCGCTATCTCAGAGTGCATTGTTTCCTGCGAAGCTCTATTTTAATTTGGCAGCATGTTCTCCTGATTCTTTTATTTTGGTTTTGCTTCTAACCCATTTGTTTGTATTTTTGTCTCCAAGTCTCACCCCGAGTATTGATCGTTCCATCGCTCTTTGTAACTTTACTATTTTATCCAGTATCTATCAGACTGATCGTAAATTCTGGTTTTAAAATATTGTTCCTTTTTAGTGCTTTTCAAGATCCAACTCCAACGTGAAAGGACTAATTGGAGATAATAAAAATGTAAAATACTATACCTTGGAAAGTTTAAAATAAAAAAAGATAAAAAGAAATTAGTAACACAGTACACAAATATTTTTTTTATATCCTTTATTTATTGTAATCTGTTTTAGATAAATTTCTAATATTCCTACATAAATATGTGAAATATAAATAACACTTTACAAATACATTTACTAAGATACTAAAAAATAGCAATAGTGATTATAAACAAATACACACAATTATAAGTTATAGGTATATATAGTATAAGTTATAGCTTTAAAATCATAGAGTATACGTTTATGTATGTAAAGGTATAGAAAGGTCTAAGGGATCACGGCGTTTTAGTCTTCCTCTCTTCGGTCGCTTAAGTAGGTCTTGGGCAAGCGTATTGGAATGGTTCAGCAGTCTATTTTTGTAAGTTTCACTGAGTGAGACAACAGTGTCTTTAATATTTTGGATCCGAAGGTCTCGATGTATAACATACTTGGGCACATACCACGGTGCATTGGTAATATGTCACAAAACTTTAGATTGGAAACGCTGAAGTTTCAGTAAGTGAGAATTATATGCTGTACCCCATATCTGTATACCGTAGGTCCAAACTGGCTTTAGAATACATTTATACAGTAATAATTTATTATATAGACTTAATTTGGATTTTTGGTTCATGAACCAATATATTTTCCTGTATATTAATCCTAGTTGCAGTCGCTTTGTCCAGATGTGCTTTCCCCAATTTAGTCGGCGGTCAAAATGTACTCCCAACTATTTAACATCACTTTTTTGGGGTATTATGTTATTGTTTATACACACAGATGGTACACTCTCTTTGCGTAAAGTAAATGTTATATGTGCTAATTTGCTGCCGTTTACTTTAACTCGCCACAGTTTTAACCATTTCTCTAGTTCATTTAAATGAATTTGTAAATTTTGACAGGCTGTAACAGGAACCGAGATAGAAGTCATTATCGTAGTACCATCTGCATAGGTAGCAATTGTGCTTTTATGCACTTTAATTCTGCATTTTATGATCTACAAAATTCTCTTGGGTTTATTGACCATTTTGAAGAATTTATTGACCATATTGAAGAATTTATTGATCATATTCTTCAAGAGTATTGGCGGCTTTATTAATAGACCATATTCAAGAATGTATTATCCACTTAATCAGGGGGCCATATCCACATATTACAACTATATAGGACAGGAGGACATAACATTTAATTGGGAGGACACAAAAGCAGCTCATTGAAGCAATAAGTATCATCCTCACTAATTATTGTTAAGCTTTGGCAGGGTTGACTATTGTTTCTTATTTTTTTTTTTAATAAATATGTTTGGTTAAAATTTGTTTTATTTGCTATCAACTAAGAGCTCGGGTTCAGTCCCTAGTTTAAGACAAGACGAACTCACACTTAAGATACTGAGCTAGGCAAGGCATAGACGATAAGCTCCCATGGTTGATTGAGGTATTATGTTTATAATAGTACTTCAATTCTCTTTGGTAGTCTTATCGTTATACATTGGCATTTCTCTTGTGGGAATATCTGCCGTATAGAGTAAGTATAAAGTTGGTACCAATATACTACCCTGAGATACCCCCCGATAGCATTGGAGATATTTTTGATACTGCTTCATTGTATCTGACCTGGAAGATCGATTGGTAAGATAGGATCTCAGAAGTGCATACAGAAAATGAGGAAAGTGAGTTTTTATTTTAGATAGCAGCCCCTGAATCCAAACGGATAATCCGGTATTAACTTTTGTCTTGTGATTATAGAATTTATTCTTTGAAGGAGTATCCTTTCAAATATCTTAGAGATAATGGGAAGCAAACTGATTGGACGATAGGATGATAGTTCGTGTGGTCTTTATTTGATTAGGTATTAGAATAATTTGTTCCATTTTCCATTGAAACGTAAAATAGCCTAACTTTAATATAGCGTTAAATATGTACATAACTAACCGAAATCCTTCTTTGGGTAAATTTTTGCCGATTTTTCCCCTATATTAAACCATACCTTGGAGCTTTTTTAGTACTGAGATGTTTAACTTAATCTTTAATTTCGGTAATTTTGATATTTTCTATAGAAGGCGGCATCTGGTAGGGTACATCTAAGTTCTTGTGAATGAATTCCTATTCTTCCATTGAGATAGTTCTGGAGTGAGGTTGAAAAACTTTGCTGAGATGATTAGCGAATGCTTGTGCTTTATCTTCATCGGCCTTGGCCCAATCACCATCTTTATTTCTAATGGGACCATCATGCTTAATCTGGTGTTTAAGTTTCTTAGAGAGTTTACCGTACCGAAATGCCGTACCGAACAAACAAGACAAGCTTTTCTTAAATTTAAACCGCTACTTTATAACCGCAATCTTTCCTTCAATCTCCGTTACAGAATGGTTGAGTGCTATGTATGGTCCATATTGTTATACGGCATGGAGACATGGACGTTGAAAATATCTTCCATTAACAAGTTGGAAGCCTTCGAAATGTGGACCTTGCGAAGAATGTTCCGCATACCATGGACAGATAGGGTGAGAAACGAGGAAGTCCTAAGAAGAGCAAATACTGAGAGAGAATTGGCTCAGCTTGATCAAGGCACGAAAGATTGGATACCTAGGCCACATCCTGAGAGGGGAAAAATACGCAATCCCTCAACTAATTATCCAAGGAAAGATTGAGGGCAAGAGAGGAGTAGGTCGCAAACAAATGTCGTGGCTGCGAAATATAAAGAACTGGACAGGCGTAACTAACACTGGCGAACTTTTGCATGCCGCAAAAGACAGACGTCTGACCTTAAGATAATTCGCCAACGCACTATAGGTGCACGGCACCATAAGAAGAAGAGAGTTTACAAATAGGGTAATTTGTGTCTTCCGGCGCAGTGAGACTTTTAAGAAATTCATTTATGCATTGATCTTTGTATTTGTGTAGTTCGCTTTTAAGCCAACGATTACGCCTATTCAGTTTAGTTTTGTCCTCAGGAGATCTAGAAGTTTGCCACTGTTTTCTCTTTTCGTTGATTAAGATTTTTAAATGATGTGGAAATGGTTCACAGTTATTACTCTGATTTAGATCTGGAGTTGCTCTCCAAGCTGCCTGTTGAATAATTGACGTAAGGTGATAAACTGCTTCCTCAATGTTTTCATTTGTTTTAAGAGAAAGATTTAAGTTAATTGCATTTTAAATATTGAATCTGAACAGACTCCAATTTGTTTTATGATTTGAAATAGTGGGGTATTTATTTTTATTTGTACACAAATATTGTACAAAATTATACCGAACGAAAGAAGCAGTCACAGAAGCCGGTAAAAACGGCAACATGTTAAAATGAAAACATTTACATTGTTGGAAGTAGTAAGGAAAACGGAACAATAAAAATCTTTCTATGCAACATCTGTTTTATATTCAACTCGTTTCTTCACCACCATTAAAACAACATACAAATTGTATAAAATATAAATGCAGTGCAGGATAAGTAAATTGTTTATTTAAACAACATTATTTTTACCCGCATAAAGATTTTATCGTGGGTTTTACCTTCATACCAGCATATATGAATAATTCGATAACATACATCATACTCGATGTTTCACTATTACGACTCAATTGTTAGAAGATCAAGAAAAGGTACAATTTTTCATGTAAGTATCATCATTATAGAATATATACACTCCCGTGGAAGCTGTAACTGTTATCGCTTGAAAATTTATTTTATGTGGGGCTCTAACAGAAGGTAGGTCTCCATCATATCCGTATGTCTTTTTTACAATCTGTTTTAGTATATATGGAGGGTTTATGGATCTTTTTTTGGAATCATACAGAAGTGATTCCATTATTTTGTATATGTAAATTGTTAGTTTTGCTTTTATGATGCCTATTATCACTTTCTATTATTCAGTAAATTAATTACCCTGTAGTTTTATATAGATCGTACGATCTATTCGTAATTCGTACAGTAGGTACGAATTGTCGTAATTGTCACATTGACATTAAAAATTTCAAACGAAGTTCTGAAAGAACAAACAAATAAAATCCGTAAACTTATTTTCGAAACCAAATTCAGATTTTTGCTTTTATCTGTGTCTTCTAAGAATTGCAAGGCAAAACAGACGTTGATAAAGATATTATTAGAGACATGGGGAATCTAAAAATTGCATTACACATCATATCTCCTCAACTAAGCAAAAATCCTTAACGAATTGGTTTCTAGTACTCGTACAGAGTATATTGAAATAAAATAAAAAAGACAGTTAAGATTTGATTTCACTTACAGTGCGTGTATGTATCCGCCTGTACCGTCCAAGAAAAAGTACAACTTGTAACATGGTACTTTAATTTATTGATATTTGATTAATTGATTTATTTATTGTTGCCTTCGAAAATAGACCCTCACCAAGCATTACAACACTTAAAAATACTATTAAACATTTTCAAACTTCGGGATGTGCAAAACAATTGTAAAAAGTGTCATACAGGTAATGAACCACGTGATAGACCTGTCGATGAGGAGCGTCAAAACATGGATATTGATATTTGTGCTTTTATGTAAGCTAGTGAACCCTGCAATAGTGTACAAATTACTAGGGAAGTTAACGTGAATACTCGAACTGTCCAGCGAGTTCTCAAAAGGAATGGGTATAACTGTATATAAAGTAACGGTAAGCAGTTTGTTGGATGTTCTGCAATAAGTCATATATTCTTCTGAGCAGTAAAAACAATATTTTAAAAGATAACTTTATCGAAACTATTATAGCTTAGCTGTTTAATACTTTTTGGTTAAATATTGTTTTAGTTATAATTAAGACAATTTTTTCTGAAAGACTTAATCTACAGCGATTTGTTCGTAGGTGGTGACAGTTTCGCGTATTGTGAACATGGACATCAGACTTCTTTATAAATGGGTACGTTTTCTGTAAATTTCAGTTAGAACTTGAAATATCAACAGAGTAGGTAGCGGCATAATTTTGAATTTAATAAAGAAAGGTCGGCAATGTTCTAGACAACCAATTTCCGCTATAATCCTGACAGCTCTCTTTTGCATTCTAAAAATTTAAAGTGCATTTGTTGAATTGCCCTATATGAATAAACCATAGTTTATTTGAGAGTGAAATAAAGAAAAATATGTCATTTTTTATGTTTTAAAGTTGACAACCCTTGCTAGCAGGCGAATAACAAATAATGAACTTTTCTTAGTATTTTCTTAAGTTGTGAGATATGAGCCGACCAGTTCAGTCGATTCTTCTTCTTCTTCTTCTAATGGCGCTACAACCCTTTGCGAGTCTTGGCCTGCTTAACAATGTTCTTCTATTCTGCCCTGTCGGATACTTTCCTTCGCCACTGCCTGATGTTCATGGTTTTAAGATCCCTCTCTACGTCGTCTATCCATCTTTTACGGGGCCTTCCTCTTGTTCTGTTTCCTTGGGCTTCCATCTCTGGAGTTCAGTCGATTATCTATGGTTATTCCCAATATTTTAACAGTTTCTTTGTTATTTGTATCATTGTGTAAATTACTTGCAGATATAACCAAATTTTACGTTTTATCAGAGTTAAGTTTTAGTAGTATTTGGTAGAAACTTCAACATGAGACATTTTTGAATCATTATTATTTTTTCCTGATAGAACGTATGTCGTATATGCCAATTGTATGATATTGTACGGAGATATGAATTTAGGCAAAACTTTGACATAAATAATAAACAAAAGAGGTCCCAAGACCGAACTTTGTGGGACTCCATGTTGTACGGATAGAAAATCGGAGAGAGGTCCTTTAGACACTACCGCATGGTGTCTGCCACATAGATAAGAAGTTATAAGTTTAAGAGGGATAGAAGGATTCAAGGCCCTTAATCATCTCGCTCACAACATTAAATACCGCATTCGTAGTAGAACGAGCACTTCTGAATTCATATTGTGAGTTGCTAAAGTACTTGGTTGACACAATATAAGAACAAAATTGTTGTTTGATAATCTTTTCAATTACTTTCCCAAAAGTAGAAACAATGTTTATGGGTCTGTAATTGTCAGTTTTTGAGGAATCCCCTTTTTTGTAGATAGGTAGTACTTTTGAGTATATTAGTACTTCTGGAAATACTCCAGATGATAGAATTAAATTAATAAGATTAGTGAAAGGTGTTAAAATTATTTGGTAAGTTTCTTTTAAAATTTGGCTATTAATTTCGAGAATGTCCCTACAATTAGAATTACTAAGAGACCTTATTATTTGAGAGACCTCTTTTTCCACAAAGGGACGAAAAAAAAGGACTTGCTCGGAGAAGGATAATTTCTATAACTGAAGACGGCATCGACATTAGTAGTGGGAAGAGATGCAATTATATTCTCTGCAATTGTAGTAAAAAATTGATTTATTTCGTCTGGAGGTAGATCAGGTTGTAAGTAGTAGACTAAAAAAACTGTTACGTAACACATTGTAAACTTTTGTATTGTATAAATTAACTTCTTGTTTATTAGAACAACAAGAACTATTCACATCAGTTTCATTCGTAGAAATGACCATTTTTCAATAAAATCAGGCTAACTCCTTTAGCAATATATTCGATATAAAAACAAAATCCTAGTATATCCCCTAGCAAACGTTTAATTTATCACTCTAAATTAAGTTGTTCATGTCCCACTAACAACGTAGTTAACATCCAGACAATGGTTTTAACTCTCTTCACGATCGGCGAACTTTCAAATCACATTATCCCTAATGACATTATGTGTTATTGATTGCCAGTCTTAACTATATCCTCGGTTTGTTATCTGGGAAACATCGATAACCCAGGAAATGCTAAGATCATCGTCGAACTGGTAATTGTCTTACTACACGAAAGGGGAATATAGGGAAAATACGTTTGTTTCTATTGTCAACTCTGCTATTAAAGCTATGTAATCCAGAAATGTAATTTTGGCTAACGGATGTAAATTTGGTTTGTTCCTCAGTTTTTTTTAAGCTACAATTATTGTTTCTAAGATACTGTAAAAATATTAGGTACTGTTTTTATTTACAGTTTTTTAATTTAAAATTAAAATGTTCTAACACTAAGTTTATTAGTTCTTATTTTTATAACGAAGGAATTTTAACCCAATTATTTTGTGAATAATTTAAAAAAATCGATGTAACTACGAAAGGTACATTTTTTATGTAATTTAGAAAATATGAAGAAGCTGTTTCTGGATTAAGAAAAGATTTTGTGAATTCTGTATCGATAAAAATCGTAAAGGAGGCTTAGAAATTTAGATATACGGTAGCTCCTTCTTATCTGAAAATGAACGCAGTTCTATTACGCTTCGGCTGCTTTGCTTGGATCCTCTCGAAGAGTTACGTCTTCTTCTTATTCTGGTTGTTGATTTTCGTTAGCATCTTGAAAATTTTCATACTCAGGTTCATAGTAATGGTAGTTGGCATTATCTTTTTACCTAACTGCTTGACATTGTATATTGTATATTTCATCGAGGGTAAACTTTGACTGTGCTTGGTAGTTCGTGTGAAATTTTGGAGGATCTTGTTTGTGGTACCTGATATTCCACTCATACTTGTCGGTCTAGGCTGCTGTGATTCTCCAAGGTTTGGGTGCCCAATCATTTGACTAGTTCTGGGGTCTGAATGCTGGAAAGATTGAATTTTGTCTAAATTGGTTAACCGTTTGCCTAACATATAATCAGTGTCGAGTTAAGGAGGGGCTATGGGACTATTAGCCCTCGGCGGTAAATTTTGAGAGGCGGTACGTCGCTCCCATCACATTTTAATTCTATATGTGGATATTTTAAATTTATGGGGTTGATTTTCTGAAATGGCGTGGTAATAAAACTTCGTCTCGTTACAGATAAGATTTGTGCCAGCGGTAGCAGGTCGCACAAAAACACATTTCATGTTTCCGGGAAATCGGCCAGCGCCACGACGCCTGGCGGCAGCGTGTCCGGCTCCAACACGCCATGTCAATGTAAGTCGTCAGTCGTGTTAGTGCAGTTTTCGAGACTAGTCTCAAATTTTACTTATTTATTAGTAAAGTGTTTTCGTGACGTTTCTAAAAAATGAGCGGATAGGAAGGTGGGAAGGTGAAAGAAAAACAACAAAAATTAAATGCAGTATTAAAAAAAACCCAAGATTCAGCTTTGTTTTACCAAATCCAGGCAATAAAAAGGACTACCTTTTAAAAGAACTGACAAACAATTTGGTTCTACTAGCAATGGCAACTACCTTGGATTACTAGAGTTGTTGGCGGAATATGATCCTCTTTTAAAAGAACATATTGAAAAATATGCTACAAAAGGCTGTGGTTCAAAATCTTATTTATCAAAAACGATTTGTTTTGAATTTTTGCAAGTGCTTTCGAACAACATATTAGAAGAAATTGTAAAACAAATTCATTGTGGCCAATATTGTCAGTGTTGACTCTACGCCTGATATAACACGTACAGATCAAATGACATTTATTATTAGGTATTGCTCGGACACTGGAACACCTGTCGAGAGGTTCATACAGTCTTTAGACAACACTGGCCACAAAGCCGAAGATATGGCAGCCAGCATTGTAAAAATTTTGTCCCACCTGAATATAAATCGTATGACAATGAGAGTAACATGTCTGGCGTTTATAGCGGTCTCCAAGCCCGAATAAAATCTACGAATAGTTTGGCAAAATACGTACCATGTGCAGTCCATTCCCTAAATTTGATTGTGTAACATGCAGCACAATGCACTATGTAAAGTACTTCTTTGTTTCTAGTTGCTGAAGAAATTTATGTTTTTTTCTCAGCTTCAACATACAGATGGAAACGACTCACTGAGCTATTGAAAAAATGTAGCCATACAACATTTGTTCCAAAAAGAGTTAATGTGACTCGATGGTCAGGAGGATTTAATGCATTAAAAGCTCTTAATTTATGCTATACCACGTTTATCAAAATGCTACGTCTGGTCGACTCTTCTATATGCAGTTGAAACGTGGACCCTTAAAACATCAACCGTAAATAAATTGGAGGCCTTTGAAATGTGGATCTACCGGAGAATACTCAAAATTTCATGGACATCACATACCTCAAACGAAGAAGTGCTGCATAGAATAGGCAAGGAAAGAGAACTTTTTAACACAGTAAAAGTTAGAAAAACATCATACCTAGGCCACATACTGAGAAATAATAAGTACCAATATGCCCAACTTATAGTGAAAGGAAAAATCGAGGGAAAGAGAGGCCTAGGAAGGAAAAGACTATCGTGGCTCAGAAACATCCGACAATGGACAGGGCTAAATTTTGAACAGCTAATAAGAACAGCTGAAGATAGAGAAGAGTTTAAAATTGTAGTAGCCAACCTCCATTGAGGAGAGGGCACTTTAAGAAGAAGAAATTTATGCTATCAAGGTATAAAGCAAGCACTTTTAGAGTCATTATCTAACGACGACGAGAAGATGCCAGTTCGCTGTGAAGCAGACAATTTACACGAAAAGATGGCTACGTTAGAATTTGGTATTTATGTTGCCTTTTGGTTCGAAGAACTGGAAAGGACTGAGCTAGCGAGTAAATCTTTACAAAGCGCAAATATGGACTTACATACATGTTCGTCTTTGTATAGCTCAATATAACATTTTTACGAGTCTCTTTGTGATAAATGTACTTTATTTGAACAAAAGGAGCAGCTCTTATTACAACAAATGGAATACAACAAAGAAATTAGAAGTCCTAAAAGAAAATTACAGTTTGACGAACCAGATACAGAAGAGATTCTTACACCGCAAAATAAGATTAGAAATCAAGTGCTGTATAAACAAATTAATTATTTGGTAAATAATCTGAAATCTCGAAGAAAAGCTTATGAAGATCTTGCCATCACTTTCTCATATTTATTTTCTCTACCTTTCTCTACCTTTTTAAGAGGATTACGTGATTCCAGATAAAGCGTCAGTATTAGTGAATATTTATTCGAATTACTTGGATACATCTTTAGCAAGTGAGTGTATTTAATTAAAACATTTTATAATGTCACTACTAGGCCAAGTTGAGTATAAAATTCCAACAACTCACAGTACTACTTTTGTGATGGAGCTTTTGCATAAAAATAATATAATTTATATAATTGCAACCTTCCCAAACGTAGAAATAGCACTAAGAATCTTCTTATCGTTGATGGTTACTAACGCAACTGGTGAAAGATCATTTTCAACTTTAAAACAGGCCAAAAATTATTTGAGAATTGCGATGACGGAAGAAACATTAAATTTGTTCGCTGTTTTAAATATTAATAACTAGCTGATCAGGCGCAAAAACAAACAACGCAGATGGTCTTCCGACCCGTGAACATGCCACGTATAATTGATCATGGGAAAAACATAAATGTTCTAGATTTAAACCACAAACTTTTAAGGATTGGCCTTGTGATTTGTTGATGGTCATGGCAAATGCAAGACGTATCGGAAATTGAAGTCTTTTAAATTCAAACGGCATAAAGGTTGGGATCATCGGGATCCTCGGAATGAGAACTTCCTCACCTTTGAATTTTCCTATCATTATCGTAGCGTAAATTACATTGTTCATCAATTTACTAACCACCAAACGCGTACCGTTGCACAGTTTTGGTTGGTTTATGTTTCGAAGCATGATTACTACGGAGCCAACCTTTAGGCGTAAATTGTGCGGTGGTAAGCCAGGCACGTCCAAAGAGTTTAAAAATTCAATTGGATAGTTGGTGGCTTCATCTTCATTTGTGATGCAGTCAATAGATTTGAATGAATGCATTGTTCCAACGATCTTATTTTGAATTATGTAATTCAGGTCATCTACATCTTTATTCTTAGCCGCTAAAATTGCTCGCTCACTCAACCATTCATTATTTTTGTAGTTAGAAATAATATTTGGAAATACATTGTTAATAAGTTCGTCTTTTGATGAGACAAAATTACAGAAATTATTCGGAAATGATATTAATCCGCTCGATTCATCGACAGGTACTTGACCATTACCGATAGTCAGCAATTGCTCCGAGAAATCTTCAGCAGATGTATCATTAAGCAATGTAACTCTGTTTGTTGTCAGCTGCAGTTTCTTCACATAGCGCCATAGATTTGACGATTTGAGGCAAGCGTTTATTTCATCGGCAGCCGTAGATCTTGGAATTACTGGCAGTATTTGGCGGAAATCGCCAGACAGTAAACTCATTGCTCCTCCAAAACATCTCGAGTCATTGCGTAAATCTTTTAATGTTCGGTTAAGTGCTTCTAATGCACGTTTATGCGCCATTGTGATTTTCGATGCCGCTAAAACTTTGGCCATTGCTGAGTGTTTTGCAATATTACACGTTGGTTCTTCAATAGTTTGAAGATTTAACGGTAATTTGAATGCCGAATGAGCCGTACGGCATCCTTTTAACAATGTGGCTACTATTCCAGAAGAAGCAACTGCAATCGCTATGTTGGATCTCGCCCGAACAGTTGCTAAAACTAATGACATAAGGAATGTCTTGCCAGTTCCACCAGGGGCATCTAGGAAATATTAAACCACCATTTTCATCAGCGATTGCTTTCATTAAAGTATCATAAACTTCCTTTTGTTGGTAATTCAACAGGGGTACATTCCTTTGAACTACTAAATCTAATTCCTGGTGATCATATTCACGATCCCGTTCCAATTCTCGATTAAATGCGTCATTCATTTCACGATTTGGCGCTGGCATTCCTAACCTGATTAATAAATTACCGCACATGAGGTAACACATATCTTCGATCAAGAGTAAAGCACGATTATGTATCTCCTCATTCATCTCAATATCGTGATTTCTGGAACTGACACGACTTTGATGTAAAATATCTTCTGACATACTATCCTTGTATTTGTGCCACAGGTTACATGGGTTTGATGGAAAACATGTCGAAATTATGATAGCGAATAATGTGCGTATCTGACTTGGAGATGCAGAGATAATGGCTTTAGCGATTGTCGTATCCCAATGGGTATCGTCTTCTAATAAGTTCAATTCTTCACATGCAGCACGATATGTTGGGAATATTACACCATTAACAGTTCGTAGTGTCTCAAATGAAGTTGGCCCACGCATATTTACCAGCAACAACCGCAAATAGAAACATTCATCATTCTTTGGATGAACTGTATACATAGATTAAGAGCATCAGTAGAACGCACATCTGGATACCCAGAAACCGCATCACCTTGTTTTCGTCTTTGAAAATTCTTGGATGAAGCATTCCAAGTATATAACGTGGCATCTCCGAGTAAAGCAAAGTTCGTGCAAACTGATCGCTTTGGCAGATTGCAAAAAAACTGGTCAATGTAGTTGCTGGAGGTGTTTCAGCACGTTGCGTAGCATTCGAAGCCGTGAAATATACTCGTTGACCATTCTCCAGATGCACCGCAAAATGTATAACAGTAGGATGACGTTCGTGAATTGGAAATGCGAATATACGCCAAATCGCTTCATTACAGCTCACATAACGACCAACTTGATAGCGTGAAATTTCATCGTTGGTATTTGAGGATTGCAATCCAAAAACCGCCATATCACTGCCTTTCGTGACATATTTGCAAATATATTTTATGGACTTAACTGAATTGCAGTATTCAACGTTGCAATGTGTCTTGAACGTTTTAGAAATAAGTGGCGAATATGGAACAATCCAACTGTTGTCGACAACGAAATCCATTCTTTTCACTTTCGTTGTGACAGTTCGACCGTTGTCATCTGGTGATCGACGCCGATACAGCGGATACCCATCGTTGCCAGTGACAGTCTCCGCCGTTAATTTCCGTGGATATCGTTTAGAGCACTTTCCATCAACCATGCAAGGTGATTGGGGATTGATGGCACTACACGGTCCATGAATCATATTAGTAGTAACAACATCATGTAGGTCTGGATCGACTTCATGATCAGGAATCTCGGCACATATGATATCATCTATTTGGTCAGGCTGAATTCTTTCCACTAACCAAATAAGAATGTGTGCGTGCGGCAGGCCTCGCTTTTGCCATTTCATTGAATACATCCAGCATCGAGTATCTCCAAAGACGCGTTGTTTAACAATAAAGTTCATCAGGGACCGAATTTTTTGCCTGAATATACGTGCTGTGATGTCGTGTCTATCATTTGATGTTTGTCCGGGAAGCAGCAATTGAGTAATTTCTATCCATTTTGGATTACAGGTAAAAGTAATAAAGAGATCTGGCCGGCCGTAATGACGAACATATGTCATTGCATCTTGTGCATATTCATGCATATGACGTGGGCCACCAATGTACGTCGCCGGCAGAATAGTTAATCGACCAATATTAGCTGCATTTCCTTCAGTACTAACTGCATCACGTAAATGGATGTACTCCTCAGAACGCAGTTTGGCTTGGTTCAACCTAATAAATGTTAAATGTTCCGTTTCTATTTTTACATACATGTCAACGCAATACTGCTGAAACAATCGACGAAACCGCAGCAAATAGTTGTCAGCATTTTGACGAATCATCAAACGATATGCATAATAATTCATTGAGCTAACTTTCTTTGTAGTTTCTTCACCTGAAATTAAAAATTTGATAATTAACCATTTCAAAGACAAATAATACAGACATTAACCATTATTAAGATACTGATACTTTACCATTCAATGGATTTATAATTTTAATATTAAAATAATATCCATCTTCTTGCCAAAACATCAGTGGGTATTGCAATGCGTCATATGATCGATGAGTTTCAGATATTTGTTGCAGTTGCCCAGTATCGCGACGTGTAAGCACAATATCGCGTTTTTCCAATTGTTCACCAACAATCAGGATGGCAACTTCGTCTACTGTTGGTGCATTAAATGTGCGTTCGTGTGTTCCAGATGGTCGTTTATCTGCTTTGATGACAAATTTATAGTCATCATTTGGCATGCGCTCTAAAGCACTCTTAAACAACCTGACCAACGCATGATGTTCATGAAGCAGACACTGCAAGTCTTGAATAATTGCTCGCTTCATTCCAGCATTGATCCCTACGCGTCGATCAAGTTGTTCTTCCATGTTGCCCATGAAATATATTTGTAAAAATTTATTCTGTGTATCTCCGAAAGGTAGTAATGATCCAATTCGATGGTGAATCTGTCCTTGTATCTACAAAATAAAAACCAGACAGTATTAACTGGGTTATAAACACTTTTTCTGTGGGGGAGTAGAGTTCAGTATTAGCAAATATAATACATACCAATTGATAAAGTAAGTTATTCTTTAACTACATTCTATGTAAGTACAAAAATAAATACCTTAAATGTCGGATTAAATCCTCCTTCTTCGATAATGTCTGCCCCAAATGACGTCATTTGGAAACAACTATTGTATTTTCGAGTATTTGCAAGAAAGTGGCGTGATTCTTGTGTTTCGCCACAAAGCAATGAATACAATGGCTCATGTGGCGGAGTCAACACTGGCAATTTCACTTTACCATTAAGGCAGCATAATCCAGGCGTTTCTCCGGAAAACTTTAATGCACCACAATACTCGCAAACAACGTCCATTTGCCCAATGCAAACGCTAGGATGCAAGCTGTCATCATTGCTGCAATCGTATCGAAACACTGCTCGATTCAAATCAGCTAAATATCTTGTTCTGCGTCGCAAATTATCTATTTGTTGCCTTCTGTTGTTCGCTCGACGATTCTGCATTGCCAACCGAGCTGTTTCACGGGCTGCTTCACTTTGCTCTCGTGATTGAGAAGCACGAAGTCGAGCCATACTATCGCGGCGCTGTTCACGTGCAATTTCTTGTTCTTCTTCAGTCCTTTCATTTGCAGTATTTTGTATTCTTCTTGCATTACGGCTTTGTCGGGAAAGATTCGATCGTCTTGGTCGCGGCATTATTAATTAAACTTCACTTCACTTCAATCCACTTGTTAATTATTTATTTAATAGAAATAGTTTTAATATTGATTTCTTACAAATATCAAATTGTCATCCATACGTCATTACATAGCTGTCATTTTACGTCAATTACATAGCTGTCATTTGCGTTTTGTTATTCCAAGTCTGATTCTTTTTTGTTATACCACGTTTTATAGTGACTGACGTTTCATGTCAAGTCACACGGGAATGCTGTCGAACGGGATAAAAAGTATCCTATGTTTGTCTCCTGCCTCTAAGCTACCTCCCTACCAATTTTCAGCCAAATCTGTTCTGCCGTTCTTGAGTTATAAGTGGTGTAACTAACACGACTTTCTTTTATATATAGATGATCTGCTTGCAAAATTAGATTTTAATAAAATCATCGACCTGTTTGCAAGTAGAAAGTCCAGGAAAATTTGTTTGTAAAAGTTGTGACTTTGTATCTGTGTGGCGTGTATATTTGTAATAAATTTCCTAATAATATTAAAATAGTTTTAATGAATTGTTAACCTGAGAAGCTTCTATACCTATTGGAGAGTGGCAGTTATAGTATGACTTAGTTCCCGGAGGTCCATGAAGTAAATCCGGCACTGCATATAATTAAAGAATATTACTATTAATGTTTCTTATTCTTATAGACTACTCTTCAGCTTAAACATTTGAGAAAAAACATAAAATTTCCCTCACTTCATCTTGCTTACAATAATGAAATGTACCATAACACAAATCTACTAATTTGTTAACAATTAACGTCACATACAAAGCGAAACAATATTTCATACCTGATCTATTTCCAGCAATATAAATTAAATTTGTTCAGCTAAGACCAACGCAACGTTTATAATCTTTGCGCTGAAAACAAAACAGTTTTTTTAAATTATGTTATTTCATCAGCTTGATGTATAACAGATCGTAAAATTTTTTAACATGACTATTAAACTGAAACGGGGAACAACACTTTCTGTTGAGATGTTTATCGGATAGAGATTCCTTAGCAGATTATTTTTATTCCTAACTAGATTTTTTTACACCGATTATTAAAAAAAATGTCTTTTGTGCATCGAATAGTGAAAATTTAGTGCATGGTATACAAATGGTATCAAATATAATTAGTATACCTCGGTTAAATTGTTCTTAATAATTAATTAATTGAGTTTTAGTGCATTGCTTCATAAAACAATAATAATTATTAGAAACCAAGAAGAAAAAATAAACAAAGCGGCAAACGAAGTGCTGTGTATTGAACAACATAAGAATACATATTTGGAGAAATACAGCGACGACTTAGAAGAGATGATTAAAAGAAAAAAAAGTGCATTTCATAAATGGCTAAACGACAGAACCCCAGGAACACGACTCTGAGATAGCGCGT
>NW_027312476.1:0-29437 GCF_040954645.1 Diabrotica undecimpunctata | reverse complement strand
ACGCGCTATCTCAGAGTAAATATTTGCAGATTCTTTGGGGATTTCGCGAAACATATGTCGGCAAATATTTGCTTTTCTATCGATTCATTTTGGTGGGTTCTCATGATTTTCCTCACTGAATGGAAACATTTTAAGCTCCGGTTTCAAAACCACTTTGTGTCTCATAAAATTCTTCGAAGGGAATATTTTTAATAATATTTATTACATAAAACTAATACTATTTGAAAACAAGTACTGGCTAATATACACAAAGGAAAAATAAACAAGAACGAAAAAATGAAAAAACGTATAATTATAAATGTAGAAAGCTAAAGTAGGGGTATTAAAAGGTTTTGACTTTATTGTATCTTCAATATTAGTATTTTTGATATTTTACCTCTTGAACAGATGTAAGAGGCTCCAAAGGTCCTCCATTACTTTTTTTCTAACTCAAAATATTCATATAAGTTCAACATAAGTTGCTGCGCTTGGAAATTTACCGTTTTTCCAGGCTTATCTTAAAAATTATAATAATAAGTAATCTCGAAAATATACAAATAAGTTTCCGTTCAACGAAACTATATCCAGACTCATGTAGTATAATGACAATTTGTAGATTAGAAAATATTACTTTTCTCGTTAACTTAAAAATAAATAGTTACCGGAAGTAATCAAATTAAGAGAGCAACAGTTAGTCGATCTAACAATAATTATGCTTAAAAATATGTAATTCAAATGATATACCCAAAGACTACAATATTAAATTCTCCGTTGCATTTAAATGTCTATTTGATAGATTGACAACTGTCGCTAAAATGTCATTATTTCTATTTAGGTTATCTAAAGTGTGTATACTGTTTTGTTCTAATAGAATATTAAATTTATTTAAATGTATATCTCTTTGTTTAATATATGAATTTTCATATACTATATGTAAACTAAAAATAATTTGATCAAAATCAGAATTTGATATCATATCGAAAAGTAAATCTTCAATACTTACAATATCTTGTTCAACAAAAAATAAATTACATCTATGATATTGTAACCTTTCGCGGATCATGGACAAGCTGGCTCTATGTAGAATGTTGTTCAACCTTCTGCTTGAATATGCTGGACGTAACTTCAAGCCTTTTGGTATTAGGTTGTTGTCTCTACATCTTCGTAAAAATTTGATTGAATTTTGACAATGTGCCAGTTTCTTGTATAGAATTTCCAATCTCCGAAAATTTTAAATAACGCTGGGCCCATAACGGTTTCTTAATATTGTTCTGAAGCTATTTTCTTGTGGCATTTTAAATTAATTACTATTTAAATGGAAATAAGCCACAATTAAAGGTTAAAATACGTTTATTGACGTTTCAATTTCCACTTCGGAAATAGTTCTCAAAATACAAACAATGTTTGTACAAAGACTACAAGTTACATAGTTTGCAAAACCAAAAAAAAATAAATTCAAATAAATCAATAAACACGACAAATGAGCTAATGTCACTGTCAATGAAAATTATAAACGTCAAAATTTACAGTAAACAAGGTATCAAAGACATGCCATATTGTTGATCCTTGTTTAACTTATTGTGATTTCTATGGACAAGTGGTTTAATTTTGCAATACTAGTTTCTGTGAGTAAAAAAGAGACCTAGTATAAAAAGTAATTCGTGAATAATTTCATGCATGGGAAAGAATACAGTGGACGTACTTTATCAAGTAAAACTTTAGTGGTTTTCTTTTAAATAAAATTTATACCTCGTATACTTCTTGCATTCTGATGTATCCATTTATTTTAAGATTTCTTATTTATGTTGTTCAGAAACCCTGTTTCTTTTGAGACACTCTTTATAAGATGTTATCAGGGCAGCTTTAAATACCATTGGAGAAAAATAAAGGAAAAAAATAAGTATAAGATAGGATCCATTTAGTTTTTAATACTTCAAGTCGAAAAAAAAATCAGATCAAAGCAGCCCACAAAGAAATCAGTGTTAGTTCTACTGTAATATTATTCTTTTTTTTTATACATAGTCTGGTGTGCGCTGAAAAGGATGTTCTTGTAGGCATACAATTTTTTTTTCGTTTTTCTCCTTTTTTTTTAAGCTAGAATAAATGATTGTGTTTAATTTATTTTCTAACTAAGAATCAATAGTTTTTGTTTCATTATATTGTTTTCTTATTATTATTATTCTTTGTAAGTTAGGAAATAATTATTTATTTAGTATGAACAAAAACAGAGTAGAACCTAGTAACAGAAGAAGAAGAAACAGAGAAAAGTCAAAGAAGCAGCTCTCATCCTACTTGACGAAGAAAATGTGGAGCAAACCCATCAGCAGAATCAGCAGCTTCGGTCAATTTTGCCAATACTAAAAGAAGAAGTCAAGTAGAAGTAACAAAACTATACCAACAATAGCGGAGTAATAAGTCGGAGAAATATCACTTAAAATTTATACACAATACATATCCAACACACAATACACAAACACAAATCTACGTTACACAACCATAACTACGATACACATTACACAAACATTAACACAAAAAACACAAAATAGTCAGAATTTGATATTCCTACGGTAAGAATAAGTGAGCGTCTATTATCGGTCTATTATTGGATACTACAAGTTTTAAATTTGTAGCATTTGCAAATTTCTTGAAATATATATTGAAATATATTGAAATCCCCTCGTATTTGCTAAAGTATCGAAGAATATTTTTAGTGTATTTCAGTTCCTATCGTACGTATTAAAACACCGAATTCTTTCAATTCATCTTACCGTCACCGAGGTCGAAAATAAACCATTTTAGAGTTTGTTTATTATTTCACAGATGTGTATTTTCTCGGCATTCTTTGATCGTTAAACCGCTCGATACGGCGTTTTAAATAAATATTATCGTTTAGTGTTTTGTTTATACCAAGTTAAGAGAATGAATTTCAAAGATAATTGCTCACTCTCGCTGAGACGTGGTCAAGAGCGGTAGGCTTCAGCGTTTAGTCCAAATTTTCTTCAGATTCGTAAATGTCTTTTTTATTGTTTCTTTTTTATGGAAAATAAGTAAGTTTGTAGCAGTTTAATGGTTCAGTTACAGTTTTAAATGAGGTTTTGAAAGATATACACATGTTCCAGTTTCCTGTTATTTAAAGAAGCCTAGTCTAAAGTTTGTGTTCCAGTGCCACTTCAACCTCACTTTTGTTTTGTCCCTGATCGTTGTTCCAGACCAGAAGCCTAGTCTATTTGTTCGTGTGGTAGAAGGTGTAAGCCCAGTTCTACCCCAGAAAGCAGAAACCAGTTCTAAGCAGAAATTCCAGTGAAATCTGGTTTACACCCCCAGCATTTTTGTGCACAACCCCAGTGCAATCCAGGTAACTCTTGTGTTTAAATTTTAAAAGAGAAGTAAAAATAAACATTTTGATTAATAATTGCTTTCATCATTTAAGAAGATAATTTTTTATTTGTAATATTTTATTTGTGTTATAAATTATAGCCCAGTAACAATAGTAAGTGTTTCTCTTTGTTATTTTTGTATTGCCTATTTTTAAGTATTTTTGTATTGTCTATTTTTGAGTATTTTTGCATTGTCTATTTTTGTGGTGTTTGTTTTGTGGTAAGATAACATTAAATGTTTGATTTATTTCTCTAAACAATTTTTTTATTTATCTCAAAAAAAGTTTATAACCCCTTTTTTAAGTTAACCCCCATTTAAAAAGAAATATTTTTCATTTCTAATAATTATTTCAATAGTTACAACTAGTTATTGTAATCGTTATAATTTGTCACCTCGAAGCGGCGTCCATTTTAAATTGCTAGAGGTCTTTCTTACCCCTTTGTTTCATTTTTTTTCATTTCATTTTTTCAACCATAAGCCTACTGTTGCCTACAAGCTCGAGGCCAAGTTTGTCAACCGTTAAATTTGCAATGACATAACGTAATAACAAGTTGGTTATACATTTTCGCAGACTTTTTAAAATAATCTTTTTTGAAAACGATTTCCGAAGTGGAAATCGAAACGTCAAACTTTAGATAGTTAAAAATGTAATTTTCGTAACAATCAATAAATGTGTCTTAATCGCGTATAAAAATAATATCTAAACCATTTTTATATATGTATTACCCATTATCATTATTTTCGAAGTAATTTTGTTAAAGAGCAGGCGGCCAGTCTGCTGTTTAACAATAATTGTATTACATTTAGTCCATTTACAATTAGGGTTTATTTCATTAGAGTCGAAAATAGCAATAAATTTTCCAGCAACGATCAGACATTCGACACGTCTCGTAAAAGCGATTCGACTCGCCGAAATTATTCCTCGGCTAAAATGAAATCATAATAGAAATAATAAGAGAAGAGAAGAGAGACGGCGAGAGAAAAGACGTAGCGGCAGACTCGGGTGTTTTTGTGCAGCGCCATGTGCTTTTATAATCTTATATTAATAATTCAATGTTCCCTCTATTATAGTAATAAAGTAATATGTCATAAAGAACCCGATGCGACCAGATGTCGGAGATTTAATATCATCCCCCTTATAGCTTCGTCGTTCTTCGAGAGGATTCGGAAGGATCTCGTACCGGGTAACACTTGCTGGCAGATAATGGGAATTATTAAAATCTAAGGCGGCTATTGTAACTTCATTTCCGGATTTATTCTGCTTTTATTGGACTTTTCGACGTTCGTCGATTTTGGATTACGTCATGGATGAACGATGAATTTTTTAATTAAATGGGCATTATAAGTTTTATAGGACTTCACATTTCATAAGGCTATGAAAAACATTTGTATATATTTACGTGGCTAACTTCAAGAAGTATGTAACATATTAAATGAAAATTAGAAAAACTATGGTATATTTAGGAATATTGTTTATTATTATACAGGGTGTCTCCGAAAATAATGCGTTCCTTGAAGTTATGGATATACATAATACACAATTTGTAACAAAAAAGTCGAGTAACATTTTTTAACTCTGCCTGCAGTTTTGTTGGGTGGATCGATTAGCTCGACAGAACTGTTGCCGGTCCCAACCCCGGATAAAGGAGGAGGGAGTCTACAGCCAGGTTAGCACCCTACTAATAGACTTTAAAACCATACAGCTCATAGAAACAGGATTATGCCTCGGAACAGGAATTATTTCATTACGACAACTAACGCGAGAAAGAGCACAACGAATTTATGGAAAACGAGAAATATACTTTGTATCGGTACTTGGAACGTAAAGTCTCTAAACACAAGAGAGCAGGAAATTACAAAAGAGCTTGTAGAAAAAAATATAGACATAGGTGCACTACAAGAGACGAAGAAAAAAGGAAAGGGTCAAATTATGCTAGATGACTATCTAATGATTTACAGTGGTGTTGCGAAAGAAACCAAAGCCAAAGAAGTGTCGCCCTGTTAGTACACAGAAAATTTTTACACCAAGTACAAGAATGTTAATATACCTTTAAAATAATAGTAAATGTACAAGTGAAACTGGATGTCAAACCTCTGAATGTGATAGTAATCTATGCACCAGAGAACAACAGAGATACCACCACAAGGGAAAACTTCTACGAACACCTTCAGACCGTAATAAACGAGATCCAAAATGATGAATATATAATCATTATGGGTGACTTTAAAGCCCGTGTTGGCAATGATACAGTTCCAGGAATGAAACAGCGATATAACCAAAATATCAGAAATGAAAACGGAGACCTTCTGACGGATCTCTGCAACATAAACCAGATACGTATTAATAATACATTTTTTCCTTACAAAGAACAATATAAATACACTTTTGAAAACAGTAGAGGACAAAGATCTATGATAGACTATATTCTGTCGAATAGAGAGTTATAGCCCTCTCAAATCTTGGATGTAAGAGCACTAACATTAGCAGAAATAGGAAGCGATCATAAATTGGTATTGTGCAAAATCCGAATGAAAACACATATATGTAATAACAAAACACCAGAATACACCACAAAGATAAAAGTCGAAAGCATACAGGATGACTCCACAAGATACCTATTCCAAAAATGAATAACCGAAAAAAGCAGAAATACATATAGCACAGAAAGTGATGGAGTCGAAGAAAGCTGGGTAAAAATTAAGTTTAATATCTTAGCCTCGGTCAAGGAAGTTCTTGGTGAAAGAAACATATATAAAAATAAATCGTTCGCAAGGCGAAGAACTCTGTTTTGTACAGAAGTAAAGGAAAAATGTAAATAAAAGAAAAAAGCTTACCTGAAATACATGTCAACCAAAAAGACAAGAGGCATACCATAATTACAAGACAATTAGAAACGAAACACATTCACTTGTAAGAAAAATAAAAAATGATCACTGGGAATGCTTTTCAAAAGAAATGAAACATGATTTTTACGGTCTACAAAAGGAAATATGGCGCTTCATAAGAGGTTAAAGAACGGAGGAAAAGGAACTAATAGAATCTAAACACATACAAAAGAATACGTGGATTGACTACCTAAAACACTATATGCAGAACAAGAACAAACGACGCTAGATCCGGAAAAACCAGAAATTACCACAAATGAAGAACTTAATATAAATGTACAGGAAGTTCGGAAAACACTTAAAAACCTGAAGAACAGAAAAGCAGCAGGTAAAGACGAGATACCAAACGAGTTAATGAAATATTGTGGAGCAGCAATGACAGAACAATTAACAACATTAATTAATAAAATTATAAAACACAATAAAATACCGGAAGAATGGAGAACGAGCGAACTAATTCTACTATTCAAAAAAGGACATAAAAAACAGCCAGAAAACTACAGAGGTATAAACTTGTTAAATACTACGCTAAAACTTACAACTAAAATTTTTCAAGTGCCAATAAATCAGAGGATAAGTTTAGCAGATGAACAACAGGGTTTTTTATAGTCGAAGATCGTGAACAGATGCAATATTCGTTATAAAGCAATTACTGAAAAATCACTAGAGTATAATAGACCAGCATTTCTGTGACTGATTGACCTAAAGAAAGCGTTTGACAGAGTAAGACTCAAAGATGTAATCCATCTTCTGTATAATAGAGAAGCTCCCCTAAATATTATAAAAACTATCGAAAACATCTACCAAAACAACTAAATGGAAGTCAGAATGGATGGACCACTTACAGAAACTATAGAAATAGGCAGCGGAATAAGACAAAGGGATTCATTTAGCCCCATGCTCTTCAATTTGATCATGGATGAAATCATCAAAACGGTTAAAAAAGGAAGAGGATACAGAATGGGAAACAAAGAAATCAAAATACTCTGTTACGCAGACGACGCAATATTGATAGCCCAAGATAAAGATAGTATGCAAAGATTGGTGCACAGATTTAACATAAGAGCAAAAGAATTTAATATGACAATCTCATCTCAGAAAACTAAAACAATAGTAGTCAGCAAAGAACCAACCAGATGTAAAATAGAAATTGATGGCATCAGTATTGAACAAGTAATGGAAATAAAATACCTGGGAATTACACTGTCTAGCTATGGTGACCTAGACAAAGAAGTGGGAGATAACGTACAAAAAGCAAATAGACTGGCAGGATGCCTTAATAACACTATATGGCGAAACAGACACATTAACACTTAGACGAAGTCAAGAATTTATAAAGCCAGTCTAAGACCAATAATGACATATGTCTCAGAAACAAGACCCGACACAGCC
Source organism: Diabrotica undecimpunctata (assembly GCF_040954645.1). Taxonomy (NCBI): domain Eukaryota; kingdom Metazoa; phylum Arthropoda; class Insecta; order Coleoptera; family Chrysomelidae; genus Diabrotica; species Diabrotica undecimpunctata. The sequence goes on along the minus strand of NW_027312476.1, from coordinate 21,802 downwards.
ACAACGCAAAGGCTACTGGAAACGGCGGAGATGAGAGTACTGAGAAGAATTACAGGAAACACGCTGAGAGATCGAAAGAGAAGGGAAGACATTAGAAGAAAATGTAACGTACAGTACAATGAATGGACACAAAATAGAAAAAAAGAATGGAATAACCACATAAGCAGAATGGAGGAGACCCGTGTCGTCAAAATAACAAGAGATAAGTCACCAATCGGCAAAAGAAGTATCGTACGACCGCACAAAAGGTGGAATGACAACCTTTCATAGAGGTATTAATCCACCAGTGAACAAGCAGAATTGCCTATAAAGAGGAAGATGAAGAAGAAGAATTAATAGACCTTACCAACATCATTTTTATATAATATAGTTTGTCTAATTAAAACTGGTTTTATAGACTCGCATTTTTAGCAGACACGTTTGGAAAACTTAAACTTATCACTACAAAGAAAACAGATAACAGTTTTCAATTCTAACTACAATATTTTTGTAATTTCTTTGCCTTTCAAAGAAAAATAAATTTTGGGATTACTTTTTTTGGTAACAAGTCCTTAGTCACCTTAGTTATCGATACAGAAATATAAAAATAAAACAAATTGGACCAGTATCTCAATGAAATGCGAGCGACTTTGGAACCTTACTTTCCTAAAGAGCATAATACGAAACTGAATATAAACTCATGGATTCAAAACCCTATTTCATTTAATTTACAGAAGCCTAAAAAGATCTCATCTCAGATCGACGAATTATTTTTAGAAATAACATTGGACCTCCATTCAAAAAGGGAGACAAATCAGACCCGGAAAATTACAATAACAATTACAATTACAGAGGAATTAATTTATTAAACGCAACACTAAAATTAACAACCAAAGTACTAACAAATAAACTGAATGAAATTATATCACTAGCAGAACCTATTAAAGCTGGCAATGGTATAAGACAGGGAGATACCCTGAGTCCTCCATCGTTCAACCTGATTATGGATGAAATAATAAAAAATAATAAAAAATGGAAAAACTAACAAATGATACCAAATGGGAGAAAAACAACTTAATAGAATCTGCTATGCAGACGACGCAATACTACTTTCTCAAAGTGAAGATGAATTACAACGTATGCTGCACCAATTTAATATAACTGCCAGAAAATTTAACATGTTAACTTTCCCAACAAAGTCAAAATACGTGGTTACAACAGCAAAACTAAGATGTAAATTGGAGCTGAAAGGTCAGATAATAGAACAAGTGATGGAGTTTAAATGTCTAGGCGTCACATTATCTAGCTACTTAAAGCTCGAAAAAGAAGTGGAAGATCAAGTGAATACAGTAAACAGAGCCGCAGGTTGCCTGAATGAAACAATATGCAGAAATAAAAATGTCGGCAAAGAAATGAAAGGCAGAATTTACAAAACTGTCATCAGACCAATACTGACATACGTGGCAGAAACACAACCTAAAAGAGGACGAAAAGGATATTAGAAACAGCAGAAAAGAAAACACTTAAAAAAATTGATGGTAAAACACATTGGGACAGAGCTAGAAGTACACATATACGACTTAGATGCAAGGTCAAGAACATCAAGGACTAGGTAAGAAATAGAAGAGTAGAATGGAACGATCATATAAGCAGAATGATAACAAATAGGGTAGTAAAGACGCTAAGAGAGGATTTCTCAATAGGAAGACGATCAGTAGGAAGACCACGTAAGCGATGAAGAAGAAGAAAAAGAAGAAGAAGAAGACATTGGACACAAGCATGGACTCATTGTTCGAAATAATTTCACTGAAGGATTTCTAGTGCAGTGTTCATGATGAATATCCACAACTTGCCACAGAGAGGCTTTGAACGTTCTTCTGCCGTTCCCAACAAAGTAATTGTGTGAAATGGGATTTTCAGCATATACACGTGCAAAAACAAAATACCGCAATAGATTGAATGGCGAACAAGTTAGTTACTACATGTTTAGTAAGTCTTACTGTATCTACCTTTTTTTGTACGATTATTATTAAAAAATACAAAGATAACTGGTTTTGATTTTCGTTTAGGGCTTTTAGAATTTAGAGTTACACTAAAAATTTAGTTTGTTAAAAGAGTTCCACCAAAAAAATTTCCACCTTGGGAACTGCTGGTATAAGCTATTCTTCCAGGACCCGAAGAACCTTATCGTTGACTTAGCACAATAACAGTATAATTAGATTTTTAGTAAAACAGCTTGATTGGGTTGTCTTTTTAAATTGTATATTTATTTTTCTGAGACCTACTTTAATTTTGGTCCGTGATTCCGTCCAAATCTGTACCGTAAATTCTCTACTAAAATAACTTTTGGTAAAAAAAAAAAGAACTACAAAGAAGAAGATGATAAAAGTAACTACAAATTAAGATGACAACGAATAGCAAGTAAGTCAAATATAACAAATGTAACTTATTTAAGTACTTTCTCAATGTTCTAGTTTTTGATACTATTTAGTTGGGCGAATACTGTAAATCTATCATCATTAAGTTGAAAAATCTTCGTACAATATTTATAGGTTACAAATCCTTCTCCCTTCTGCTTCTATTTCTCAAAATTGGTGAATTGCTACCGATGAAAGAGTTACAAAAACAGTCCCGTCAAAGTATTTATAGATCCTTGAAGCGGAAACAGTGGCAGTGTCGATTCCCCTTTGAAAGGAGAGCACCAATAAGGCCGGCGCTTATTATTAATTGAAACGAGTCAAAAACAATGGCCATTCTGCCGGATGCGGTAAAAATCAATCAGTGCACACAGTGTGTATTTGCAAAAACGGCGTTAATCGTATTACTAATAGTCCAGCGGTGACGGGCCCCACTGCGAAAAGGACCCCGAAGGGATCGGATCGCGGCCCTCGTACGACGAGCTCCTGCAAGTGACAGCTTTTATAAGGGTGTCGGATTCCTGCCGGGCCCATAGGCGCCCGTGGTCGCGGGGGCGAGAAGCCGGAACGGTCCCTCGGGGCTCTTTACATTTAAGATTATTCATTGTAAGCGGGTAGTAAGGCCGGCTTATGAGTAATTACCCAATGTTTGTTTTTGTTTTACTTAAACCTATAGCCTTTCCGCATCATATAATTACATAAAATCAATTTCAGTAAACAAAAAATATACAAGTCGAATTAAAATGGTGTAAGTTTGAGTAAAGAATTAGATATAATTTATTTTATTGTTACTTCTTTAGAATTAGGATATGAAGAGATATATAGACAATCAAACTTATATGGAATCAACTGATATTTCCTAATATTTCAAGCGAATTAAAGAAATCAACGTACAAAGTCAAAGAATATTTTTTATGTTAAAGCAATTTAATCACCAATACATAAAAATTTAAAAAAAAAACGGTAAACTTTTGAAATAATAAATTTAAACCACGTGTTTAAAAGTCAATAACATAAAAATTTTCAATATAAAACGATTAATCTTTAAATTGTTTTTATTTATTTTTGTGTTTTTGGTAGTCAGTGTTTCTACCTTTAGACCTTAGGCAAGCTTCAATTCTCGTGGGCATGCTCCTCAACAAATTGTCAATATTTTTTGTGGTAGATTGTTCTATTCTTCAAGAGCAGCTTGTACTAGCTGTGCAGTATTTTGTGGATTCTCCAGATCAGCTTAAGTTTTTTTCCATATCCGTTTATTTCCATATAGATGAACATTTCCCACAATTGTTCTCTAGGGTTAAGGTCGGGTGAGCAAGTAGGCCATTTCATAACAGTGATATCTTTTGCTTCAATGAAGTCTGTAGTCACTCTGCTGGTATGTGTAGGTGCATTACCATGCAGTAAATTAAATTTTGTCCCAAGCACCTCTCCCAGTGTCTAACTACAGGTTCTAGAACCAAATCAACATACTTACGAGCTGTTAAAGTTGGTTTAATGGAAATTAAAGAAGATTTTTACTGATCATAATGCCTTCTCAGAACATGACACTTCCTCCTTTATATATGTGAGCAGATCTGACAATTTCCGTTTTTGCTTGTCTTCCTCCACTCTCTAAGTACACGAATTCGTCGGTCATCTAATTTTTCACAAATCCTGGTTTCATCTGAAAATCGTACATTTTGCCAATTTCCAATGTTCCAGTTTTGATGTCGAAGACATCAACTTAGCTGATCAATCTTGAGCTGCCTGGATAACTCGGGAACCCGTAACTGCCTGCTGCTCTATAGTCCTTAGGTACGAAGATTTTTTATGCTTATGGTGCGGTGGTCGGTGTATTCTCTAGCATTTTTCTTTTTTTGGGAGACACATAAATGTTGAGGTCAACCATTCATTGGGTATGTCACCCGACTGATAAATTTCATTAAAGAGCTTTAAGAGGACATCCATGTACTCATTTTCTATTATTTTAAGGCTATCAATAGGCAGTTGGTCTGGCCCCGGGCTTTTTCCGTTTCTGGTGTTCTTTAGTGCATATACAATATTTCTTCCCTTGTAATTCCTATACTTATTTCTCTGTCCTCGAAAGATATGTCTTGTAGGTTTCCTCTTTTGTCGTCAAAGAGCTCTTCCATATATTCTTTCCATCGTTTTAGCTTTTCGTCGTTATTATAGTATTTCCATTTTTATCTAAAAGAGTTGTGTTGTGGTTTCTTTTTTGCAGCCCTGTCATTTCGTTAACCTATTTATGTGGGTTGAATAGGTCGGATTTGTTCTGAAGATCTTCTATCTCTTTACATTTTTTCTCATAGTAAGTTTGTTTTGCCTCTCTTATCATTTTTCTGATTTCATTGTTAATGATTTTGTAACTGTGACTGTCTTTTTTCTTGGCTTGTCTGCTTTGATCCATCCTGCTGAGTATTTCGTCGGTCATCCAGTTATCTATCTTTCTTATGGGTTCTTTTATTATCTCTTTGCATGGAACGAGGAGGCAGTTTTTTAATGTTTTCCATTATTGGTTTATCTCGTAGGTGTTAGTATCTAATTTATCAAAGTTTTCGTATATTTTCTGTTGGAGTTTGTTTTTTTATATCAGCTTTCAGTTTTCTAACATTTTTGGAGTACGAATTTTGGACTTCTTTGGAGTTTTCTAATACGTTTAAGCTAAAGCGTGACATTAGCGATTAGTGGGTTACGTTCCCTTAGTTCTTGATCTCCCATTATTGTTTCAGCTCTGTCCTTGCCGACCGACGTTTGCATTGAAATCGCTCATAACTACCGTGATTTCCCTGTTCTTTGTCATTTTCAGTGCATCTTCAATTTGTTGGAAGATCTTCACCTTCTGTTGCATCCGTCGTTGGCGCATATACTTGGCGCATCGAAAATAATTGCTACTCCCCCATCTATGCTGGATGTCAATATTTCCCTAGTAATATAAGGTACCGGTTTCTGTCGAAAGGTTAAGGCCACCCATGTTAAGGTTGAAATCGACTTTATTAGTTGTCTGAAAATGGACTCTATTAGCAATGACAGTATGCTTAAACGTTTGGAGTCCACATTTTTAGCCACATTTACTCCACGTGCCTACATCGTGATTTGTAAATGTTGTTGAAGAAAATATTGTTATTATTAGAAAATAATATAAGCATTCAGAGCATTTTTAGTGGCTAAAAAGGTAGCCACTAAGCGTTAAAGGGTTAAGCCACCATGTTTCGCTTACACCTAATATATTTATATTCATTCTTCTTATTTTTTAAAGGATATTATCTATTTTACCAGGTTGATACATGCTTTTAACGTTCCACGTACCTATTTTTGCCTTTGATAAATTTACTCAATAGATAGCCAATGTCGTAGCGCCAGGACATAAGAGTGGCCTTCCACTTAACAACTCGTCTGCCCGAAGCCGTTGGTCAGTAAGTGTGGGATTGCTTATACCGGCAATCAATCGGTGGAATTATCGCCATATCTGACTACCCTCACTTTGTTTAGCCTGCAGACCAATGCAGTTGTCTATGACGCTCGATGTGGTCGTTCCGGAAAAATGTGCTATTTTTCTAACACAACTAGGCATTCTTAAGTGTTACTAATTTCTGATACCTAGCATACGTTTTTGACAAACGCCCTGTGTTACACCTAACACTGCTGCCATGTTCCTCTGAGATATACCTTGCTCCACAAGACCAATAATATTTACCCTTTGCACATGTGTCAACCCCACATAAGGCATATTTTTGTTTTTGGACGCAAACATAAGTTAATTTATTTTCGTTTAATTTACAACTAAAGCAAATAATCTATAGCGTACGGAGTTGTGCTACCCGATTGTTTTATGGGTTTATTAATTTTCTATGAAAAGCTGGACGACATATCTTCTGCTGAGAAACACAAGGCCTCGGCTGTTGACTTTAAGACTGGTGGATGTGCACCCCATTTGCTCCCTGCAAGTTTCTGGAGATGGTTGTTTTGTTGAAGAAATAAAGACATTCGGAACACAACGGATATAGAAACGAGGCTAGTATACTTAATAAAAGCAAAACAACAACTGGTATGGCCACTTAAGAAGAATGTCACACTTAAGATTGCCGAACCAAATTTATAATTAAGTTCCACAAAGAAGAAGAAAGAGAGACCGCTCAGCAAAAAGTTGAAAAATGATATCAAAAGGGAGATGAAAAGCAAAAATTTGGATAAAATAATGGTATAAAGAGTGCGAGAAACGGTCAAGTTGGCTGTAGAATCGCTAGAATATATTATTATAATATATACAAGATATTATAGCACCCCCACAACGGTAATGCTATTAAATAAGTGAATAATACTTAGGAACTAGTAAAAATTTTTTAACTATAATTTGTAAAATATAAATATGATATCGACACTAAGAATGTGTTTTTACATAAATGTGACGATATATCCTCAGCGATATATTCCTATTACATACGCAGCTTGATGTTTAACTGTCGAAATCGGACATAACTTTATTTTCAACCAAAACCTATAGAAAAAAAAAATTCTAAATGAAAGCATATCTGTCCCCTTTTGCCTCCGAATAGTATATTCATTTTAATTGATATACTTTTAACAAGCGTATCATTATGACTATTATGCTAGCGATGATCGATCGTTGTGGAAGGAGCACCTTTACGATATCGATCCCACTGAATATTGTCGATTCTCCATTGTCGAGAGCAGACGCAACAAAAGGCCGATGACAAATCAGTTTTTATTTGGCTGATTGATGATAGGAAATCGCAAAAATAAATTCTTTGAAGCTAACGGTGTTATATAATGTGTTATTCACTTAGAATATTTTTGATTATTGCGTGAATTTTTCTACAGTTTATTTAAAAAAAAATGGTACAAATGTTACAAATTTAAAACTATTTGGATGATGTTCTTTCTTTCATCTTTCATCTTTCGAGCATTTATTTTATTTAAAGTAACTTCTACCGTATTTGAAATATATGGATAGTCGTTGTCGTGTATAAAAATAAAGTTTACACCAAAGAAGTCTAAGTGTGTGATACATCTTCATTGAGAAGCCTAATAAATGGAAAACAATCTCTTCAGCTATATTTCCTGATTCTACCGAGTTTGATAAATTGGTCGTCACAAAAATTACAATGACTATTCACATTTTCAAAAATTTATTTTATGGTTGTTAAGTTTTTCATCCAAGAAAATCTACGACAACCTGAATCCTAATTATCACCAAAGTTACCTTTAATAATAAGTTGAAATACTTGGTATTTTTGTTTTACGTAGTTATTTCCGAAATATTCTAATTTTTTTATAATGTTTTGTTTATCTAGTGTGATAGTTTTGTTTGTTTATTTAGTTGGTTGAGTAATTCTGCGTTTGTAAATATGTCGATCCACTAAATTCGCAGCATACCCTGGTAGATTTCATTTCTAATGCTTTCAGTTTCTTACATATGGCATCTGTAAGTGTCCTTATTCAGACTCCATAAATTACCATACTGAAGACATAAAATGCGAAAATACGAGTCCCCAAAGGTCAACTGATATTCCTAGTACATAGTAGAATCTTTATTTTTATAAAAGCAGCTTGAGTTTGTTTAATTCAGGACAATATCTTATGTGTAGTTTTCTTTAAGTATGCTGCCCAAATATTTGTACGGCTTAATGTGTTCTATGGTTTTTCCGTCACGTTCCAGAACACTTAATGCGTTCCCCAGATTATTAGAGCCACTCGGTCTTTTAGCGTTGGGCTAAGAATAATCCTTCTTGCAAGTTTTTCACGTATTGCTTTATCTGGAGCTTTAATCTCTGCTAAACGCTACATCGTAGATCTCGGGGAAAAATAAAGGTTTTTGTGGGTTGTAATGCAACCTTTGTCTTAGGTTTTACTGGTTAAATAGCTTAGCCCATATTTAAATCATTACCAACTAAGCAAATTCTTATATAAACAGAGATAACGCAGATATAACATAACATAACATAAGATAGCCTGTATCTAATGAGAAGAAGGTAAAATAGCAGGAAGAAATTACAGAATAAAAGATAAAGATATTAAAATATGTTGCTATGCTCATGATGTAGTACCTATATCGGAGGAGAAAGATAACCTACAATGATTACTGTACAGGTTCCAAAACATTGCAGAAAATTTAAATATGGTTATATCTATTGTGAAGACACAGTCACTCACGATTAACAGAGAATCTTTTTTTTCTAGCCTTATATCTTTTTTTTTGGGACATAGGCCTCTCCCAACATACTGTAAGTTTGTTCCGGCTAGTCTTTTTATGTCGTCTTCATATTTCATCTGTCGTCTCCCTCCTGATCGTCTACCTATTGTAAGGTCTCCAATGTTGTATTCTGGTTTTTCAACGCTGGTCTTTGTATCTAGCAGTGTAACTTGCGAAGCTCCATTCAAGTTTGGCAATTTTTCCTTAACTTTTGTTTTTGATCTTACCCAGTGGTTCGACTTTTTATTTGACAGTCATATACTTAACATTGCTCTTTCCACTGCCCTTTATGTTATGGCTAGTTTATTCATATTTGCCTTGGTTAAGGTCCAGGTTTGACGTTCACATGCCATAATGTGAAGGATGCATTGGTTAAACACTTTGCTCCTTAAATATTGAGGTATTTTGCGGTTCTTCAGTACCCAACTGAGTTTTCCAAATTCTGCCTACGCCAATCTTGCTCTTTTAGTGATTTTGGTAGTTTGGTTCTCCTTGTCAAGTTTAAGAATTTAGCCTACGTAAATATATTCCTGGACTTGTTTTATTTCACTGACATTTATAGTTATATGTCTGGGATCGTCTTTGTTGGTCATTGTTTTTGTTATTATCATATTCATTTTAAGACCGACGTATTGGGAAAGAGAATCTAAGAGATGTAAACTAGTGGCAAACAACTAAAGTGTTAAGCACGTTATGATCTTCAAATATATAGGAGTCAACATTACCAGTAGCGAACTTTTGCCGTGATAGTGTTAATATTTGTATTTGAATTAAAATACACATTTTATTTTAAAAAATCTCCATAAAAAGGTATCACATGGTGTTAAGTCGGGACTATTTGGTGGCCATGTAATGGTACGCTTATTGCCGATCCACACATTAAATTGATTATTTAAATGTTCTTAAACGGCTACGACATTATGTGGTGGTGCTCCATCTTGTTGCCATATCATACTATTTATTTGATTTTGTGTATAATTTTGATTTAATAACATCCACTTATGTAATGACTGTGTCCAAATATGATTCCCCAGTTAATTTATAATCATAAAACAATGGTCCAACTATTTTGTTTTGAAATATTCCGCACCACACATTTATTGATTTTCTTCCTGACTTTTTTATTTGCTTAATATTCTTTTTCTATTATTTTTCTGTTCCCACGAATACCTATTTCTTCTATTAAAAATGCCTGAAGTTGAAAAATTTTATTCATCTGTCCATAAAATGTTATAAAAATAAAATCGGTAAGTTCTGGTACCGGTAATATTTTGTACGGCTTATAGTTGTGCTTTTTTAAAACTCTATGTATCGTCGCACGGCTTTTCTCTAATGCATTAGTAGCATTGTTTAGACTAGTTTCGGAATTTTCCAAAATAAAAATGGATTATGGATTTAATCTATTATTTAAGTAATTAATTTTTACCTTCAAAGTAAAGCAAAGTATTAAGATCTTTATCATCATTTCCTACGAGAGTACGTTTCTTCCGTTTAAACATTTTTTCATTTATGACATGACGATAATTATATAAAAATGTATTTGCAGAAGGAGTCTGTCGATCTGGATAAATCAGCCTATATTCTCTTCTTGCCGCTTGCTTGTTTTTATTATTTTTTACATAAATTGAGATAATATCTACTTTTTCATCTGCAGTATAACCCATGTCGGTATGAGGACTGACAGTTTATAATAAATTAATAATTGTTTAATTTTGAAATGTCAGTTGCATAGCTGAAACAAGAAATTCCTCACAGACAACTTAAATGAGAGATCCTGAAATAGCTGAGATCCATTGATGGTTACACTTTTAGGGGACGACAAAGGAATGAGTTTTAAGGAGAACAATGCGGCGCTTGGGTTATCATAAGATGGGCTAGACAGAGATGTATGGAATTTAAAAACCACATTAGTAGAATGGACGATTAGAGCCTCGCAAACATTGGAAGGTCTGAAAAATCCAATATATTGAGAGGGACTCTATTGAGATATTGAGAGGTTCTAAAGTCCCTCACCTGTGAGGGACTTTAGAACGATGGTACGAACGCTGGATACTGGAGTCCCAAGACCTACTTAAAAGAATGAACAGGACGTGGTCCTAAATTAAACGAAAGAAAAAGAAAAAAGAAGAACAAGAAGAAGAAGAAAAATATGCAGACGTTAATAATAAACTAATGATTGTTCTTGAGAAATAGATCGAGCATGTATTACAAAATGCAAATTATTATGTAAACGTTATGTTAGTTACTTACACATTAAACTGTGGTTATACCGTAGGAATGACTAAGACATACTAATAGAGACACCTTGGATAAACATAGGTCACTCAAATGACCAACAAACTATACAAAAAATATTACTTGGTCTACTTCTCTTCTCTTTTCTCAGCCTTCTCTTATACCTTATTGAATACAGGCATGTTCGAATTTGTTTTTAAATCTTTCTGTTTAGGACAGTTTAAATCTAAATTCTTTTAGCACTACTATGTATATTAGTCCACTATCTATTCTGGAGTTTTCATATCGAGAACCGGAAAATAAAGAAAATCTGACAAAAAACTCGTGCTCCTGCAGACAAACTAAATTAAATTAAGTTACCCTAGCACTCAAGACCTTACTAAATACTGATAAAAACGTGAAGGATGCTATGTGATTCCGTACTTCTAACATTTTTCCTCTGATGTTTTATTACCAGGAATTTTTTTGCCCCTCTTATCATTACCAGAGGAAAATCCAAGGGGTAACTTTTTTTATGGCTCGTGTCATCCTACCATGAGAAATTTTAAAGTCTGCAAAAAATATTTTTTGCACACGGTTTCAGTTTTTCCAGCAATGTTAATGTGATATATATGAGTGGCAGATTATTTATTTTTAACACTTGTGGTCGGCTGCAACGTTTTGGCGTTTCTTTTTTGTTAGACCACACAGAAATGCGTTTTGAGCGACGAAAGATCCCATCTTCCAAAACGACTCAAACACATTTTTTCGGAATTGCTTTGGGATATTATGAAAACACCTTTTCGACAGTTGCAATCAGAATTACTGAATACTTTTTTGTGCAACTACTTTTTCTGTTGTTGTTGTGTACGATTGCCCACAGTTTTTTTGTCTTTTCCTCTGTTTTTTTTTTGTTTTCATTAATTTGCTTTTCCGACATCATTTAGGCGTATCTTCCTCCGCTACATTGTCAACAGGTTCTGCTCCATTGTTATCAAATCCCTTCTCATCTTCTGAAATAAAATAAAAAAAAATGTTGATGTAACTCCCTTTTACTTTATATGTTATAAAAGTTTTTTATTACTTATTATCGAGTTTTGCGCCTGGATACGAATTGGTTTCAATAAAACATTTTATTAAAAACAACTTTTAACTTAACGCTAGATTAATTTTATTGACAAAAACTGACATAACCTCTTACCTGCACTTGATTGATCGGAATGTGTTGGAAAATATTCATCGCCAGACCCATTTATCAACGAATAGACTTGGCCCTGAGAGACTATCTTCATAAAAAAAACTCATTTTAAACTACACTAAACACAATTAAATTATGCAAATGAAACTTAATGTATCAAAAACAAACACGTGTGAAACACGTGTGAACAAAAACAGTTGCAAAAACAGTGGTGTATATTCCCTGTACGTCACTTTGGCTGTCAACAGATAGGTGACTCCACTGACAACAGCAAAATGTGTTGCCTATCTACTGTGTTATGAACTTAACTTACATCATTTGTGCTAATATAAAATACTTGTTGCGGAATACGATTTAGACCTTAGCTAAAATTAATGGAAATGGAGTTACACCACTTGTGCTTTAAGGGGCTCAGATATCTCTTTATCTTTCGTTTAACTTTGTTTGACCACCACTAGGTTTCTTTATCCTCAAACACCTTTATTGAGGTTTTTCCAATTATATCAATTGAAGTAACTCTATTATTTTTTTTTTTTTTTCATTTAATGTTCATTTTTTCATGGTTACAATGAATAAACCTTCTTTCTCGTCTTTTAATATCTCCTCAATATTTTGCATTCATTCTGCTTCTATTTTAATGTCCAGCAAAGGCAGCTTAACGTCTCGTCAACTATTATTTTTCAGTCCTCACTTTCTATATTTTAAAACATAATGGAAAATGACTATTTATACAAATAATTCGTTTTCCGATCAAAGTAATTACTTATAGAAAATTTTCGAATATTGTAACGAATATAAAATCATTGATTATGCAATTTGTAAATAAAATTAATGGTATTATTAAAATTAATAAAGAATTTTTTAAATTGAGAAACTATACCTTCAAAAGAAATAAAAACTCTTTTCGCATATAAAGAAATTTTAGGTTTAAAAATCAATTTTATCCACAAAAATTATTGCTGATTTAATTTCTTCATTAAATATTCAATCAAGGAAATACTCGTTCCAAGTCGAATATCACATTAAAAAAAAATAATTAAAACCTTCCTACAAGTGAGTCCTCAGATTTTCTTTTTAATGTAACACAGGACTGAATCAGGAACATTTAGAGAAAATAAGTTTTCTGTGACAAACAATTTGCTTTTTCTTGGAGATATGATCTAAATCCGTACATTGAAACTATTATCATTTTTTAATTAATTACCAGAATATCTAAAACAGCATTTTCGTACTCATAAACGGGTAATACAATACATGTTTGCAACGTGAGTAACGATTCTGTGAGGTATTTATGTGCGGTTTCAAGAAGATTGTGTATACAACAGTAATTTACCTCGATAGAACGCTTGTTCATCTTGCTGTGATTGATTTGATTCTCTTAAACATATCTTTTACTCTGAGATAGCGCGTTGTCAGAACCTACAGCTTGGCCAAACATCAGAATAGTTAATCACTGAGGAATTTTAAAAATGTCAAAACAATACACTAGTCAATTGGATTTTTAAAATGTAGTAATATGAGTAAAAAAACTCAAAGGTTTTATAAACTTTACTTTATAAAAATAACATACTACTAATAATAATATATAGTTAACGAATTAACTAATGTGGACTAACCTTTTACCCTCTGTTTTTTGTGATTCTGACACATCTTTTGTCTTCATTTTGCCATGAATGACATATTGTTCCATTTTGGAAGATTCCTGTTCATAAAAAAAAAAACAAAATTATACAAAAATTTCTCTGCATTATAATTCTTAGAATAAGTTGTCTTTACTGCAATTTTAGGTAGTTCCATAACTCTACGCATTGGAGAATCTTTTTTTCATCTGAAACCCAATTCATTTAATAACTTCCATAATGATGTAATGGAACCATCGAACGTCTGCTTCTTAACTAGTTGTCTCTTAATAATTTTAAAGTTACGGTTTATGGTTATGGTTTTCTACAACGAAAACACTATGATTTATTAAACATTTCTTATGAACAATTTATTATGCCTACATTTGCCAATTTGTCAAAGTTCTTTACTTGTTTTGTACATGTTGTAATAACATCACGAATATCACTGCCGTTCAACTCTTCTGTATTAGCTTGTCTTTTTGTAATATCCGTTTTTAAGGTGATTAAAAGTAGTTTTGGTGACTACTGCTATACACTAAAATACATAAAAAAACATTTTATTACAAAACTATATATTCTAAATTCTTTAACTTACCTTTTTTTAGAACAGTTAATATAAAAAACGTCCCGCCATTATTTCTTGTTCAAAATATTCTTATCAGCTATTATCAGCTTTCTACAGACTATTCACTTGTTGTTGGTATGGCACAATCACAATACACAACAATAATAATTTTTTAAAGTTATATATGATATATAAAGTGATATTGCATGCTCGAATAAATGAACTCTAATCAAATAAAAGTCAGATATCGAGCACAGTTTTTATTAAATCTTGCCCCAAGTTCTTTCGCTTCCTAGAGCATCTTCATGCGGCATTTCGTCAAAATTGTAGTCTATCCAACACTTCTATGAATGTTATAAACATTAAATAATACACTTTTACAACACTAGATAAAGGGCAAACAGTTTCAAAAATTTTTAAATTTGAAGAAGCTTCATGGTGTTTGACAGCAGGAGAGAGAATCTCTCTCTCCTATAATTTTGACGAAATGCTCCTGAAGATGCTCTGAGAGCGGAAGTACTTGGGCAAGATTTAATAAAAAACTGTGCTCGATATCTGCCTTTTATTTGCTTAAAGTTTAATTGTTATGTAAAGCCTGTAAGCTAACTTAATATGGTATTAAATAAAATTTATTAACATATAATATATTGTGAATCATATTCTGTAAGAAATTAAAGCATAAACAAAATTCTTATTCTAAAAAGCGGCACACTGTAAAACCACTTTGCCAAACGCTGAACTGTAATTGAAATTTTAAGTATTCTTGTATCGATGGCGCACGATTGTCTAATCCAGTGGTCGCACCTGTCGATCGCGAGCTACCGGTAGCTCGCGGAGGCAATTCTGGTAGCTCTCACAACGATTTTAATTTAAAAAATACAAACTGCAAAATCAGAGAAGCTTCCGAAAATTCCAAAAAAAATCTAATTGTCATATATTAACATAAACAGCGGCAACGTTGCGGTGAGCTTCTGCCCCTGACGCCGTCAGCTAGAATCGGCTATTATGGAACCGACCAGCCGGACCAGCGCGTTAGTGTTCGAGAACGATCTGGATTGCTTTGACGGATATATACGCACGGCGCGGCGGACGTGCGCTTAGTTTAAAACTGAACGCGTAACCAACGTCCAGCGGTTGGTTAGTATGAGAACTACAAAATAATATTATGGCAAGCATTTGTAAGAAGATAAGACATACACTTTCATTCGGAATGGAAAGAACAATACTTTTTTACAGAAGTTAAAGATAAAAGATGGTGTTTGTTATATAATACTTCGTCTCCGTTGCAGTTAAAAAAAACAGTTAATTGGACAACATCATATTTATAAGAACAGTCGACAAATAAAGGCTGGCACTGAAGCATCGTTATCGTGTGTTCCAGATAATTGCACAAAAAAAGAAACCTTATGAAGGACGGGGAAATGATAAAACAGGCGGTTTTTAGGGGAAAGCTGCTGATCGTTATGTGCCACTTAGAAATTAAGGACGAGATAGTTTCAGCTATAAAATCTATGCAACTTTCTGATAATACAGTGATGAGACGTGTAGAAGTAATGAGCAATGATATTTTTTTACAGTTAAGAACTGACTTAGATACTGTGTTTATTTTTCACTTCAACTTTACGAATCAACCCATGTCGTTGACACTGCCCAGATGGTCGTGTTGTCAGGATGTTTTTAGTGATTTTACGATAAAGAAGATCTTTTGAAGTACATTCCACTGAAAGGACACTCACTGGACAGGAGTCGTTTTCCTCATTTAAAAATTATTTATTTCTTTTCGAGAAATTCCAATATCGAATATGGTAGGCGTGACAACCGATGGCGCTCCAGCTATGGTGGAGTTGTGATAAGATGTCTGGGGGCGTTATGTCCTAAAGATGAAACTTTTCCGGCACTTTCTCTGTTACCACTGCATTACCATAGCAAGCATTATGTGGAAATTTCCTGAAACTAAACAACGTTATGAAACTGGTAGGTAAAAAATTGTCTGAAACAAGATAGAGCTCAGCGTTACAAAGAGATTATTCAGAACCTGGCCTGGATAAAGTGGACTGTCATACGGGGACCTACTCATTCACGCTGAAGTCCGGATGGTTAAGTAGAGGACGGGTGTCCTCTACGTTTTAAGATGTCCTATCTGGCATAGTTCAATTTTCCAAACAACGAGTATGAACCGACTCCGGAACTAGAAAATCAATCTGGCTTAGAGGGAGTTTTGGTTTTCTCGTGGACATTACAGAGAAATTAAAGGAACTTAATTTGCAGGTTCAGGGTGAGAGACAAAGACTAGCGGAAATGAGTTCTGATATAAAAGCATTTATCAAAAAGCTGGAGTTTTGGGAACAAAACCGATTAACAGCGATACCAAGCATTTTCTATTCTTCAGAAAAAATATCTCAAAATCCATTAGAACCCTATGACAACAAATATCATGTAGAAATAATTTCTACCTTGAAGAGTAACTTCAAAATCGTTATAAGGATTTCAATGAAATGTTTTGTAGCGCAGTTTGTTATTTCACCCTTTATGGAAAATGATATCCAGCATTTTGCAGCTTGTGTTATGCAGAACTTTGGCGAAGACCATCGCTGCAACATGAAATGGAGTCATTGAGTTCAAATGATTTAGCCTTAAACGTTAGTCTCATGTACTGAATGTATCTGGCCTATTGTAGTAAAGACCAAATATTCAGTTCTATGCGTTGTTGCCTTTGAAGTGAAAGCATTATTCAGTTCAACCTTTTGTGTGAATCTTCTTTTTCAATATGAAGTTTTATAGACAAATATCCGCAATCGACATACAGATGTACATTTTGGATAATTTTATTCGAATGGCTGCTATCAAAATTATACTGCAAAACATTAAAAAAAGTATCGATGAGTCTGAGTGTCAGCCTCTCTTTGAACGTGCTTTTTTATTTTTTTCAATGTTTATGTTTATGAGAGTGCGTTACTTTTTTGTTGTTAATATTTACTATTTTTAAATCATACGTGACATGCCATTAGTGGCTGGATAAAAGTTTGTGTTTATTTTTCAAATACCTTCGTTTGAAGGTAGGAATGTAGCTAAGGACAAGTACGTACTAGTATCAGATCTAGTTTTTGGTTATTAGTTTATTATTAGTACCTATGTATAATGTATTACCAGTTAAACAGTAAATAAATACATTCAATGATATTTAACTGTGGATTATTTCATTTACGTTCGTTAAGTGGCTTCCGTGCGGGTAGCTCGAGTTTATTCTAAAATTAATCAAAGTAGCTAACACAATGGAAGAGGTTGGCGACCACTGTCTAATCTATTTACATAAAAATTATTGTTTTGTACTAAACTTAAACAGTTATTTCAATAAAATTTTATATTATTATTAATAACACATACATTTAGTTACTTAATCAATATAATTCTAAAATTCTCAATATAATCATGATACATTTTTTCTGATTATTATACCATGTTGGACGCCTATGAAAGATCGGGGGCGTATGAGTGTTGTATTATTAGCTGTGTTAGGGAAATTTGAACTCTGAAGATTGATGTTCTGTAAATTTTAAAATACCAGTGACGTCACTTTGTATAAATTGTGACCGTGCAACGTTTTTCTTTGAAAATAGTATAGACATATGGATTGATCTGAATGCAATACATTTAAACTTCACGTCACAACCGGAAAAAGATCTAATCCAGAGAATTCAAGTAATTTATGGCAGAATACATTAAGTCAAATCCGAGTTTTTTGTAAAGATAACGTTTTTTAATGGAAAAAAATAGTTTGGGACCGCGAATATAACGGATGTGGTTTTAAATATATCAAAAGTGGATATCTATGTAGAAAAGTCAGACCGGAAGTCATATGTCAACATAATGATACAAATTCGATACACATTCACATATTGCTCTTACTACAAAGTAACCAATAAATAGTAAACCTTTCTATCAAGAAAATAGACAAGGGTTAAAACATTGGTCTGGCTGAGGGATCGTTTAGATTGAATTAATGCGAACAAAAAAGAGGTTTTCGATTTTATCGTATTTACAGTCGCGTTCTTACCAGTTCGACAGAGAAAAACTGACGTGAAAGCAGTTCCTGCATCTCTGTCCTAAGGGGTCGGGTTTTCGACATAGTGACCTTCTCATTGGTCATTAGGTCTCGGATCGATAAACCTGCATATAGAAGAGAGCTGCCGGGCACTGCTTTCCGTCAGTTTTCTTGTCGCACTGGGGAACGGGCAGATATCGCTACGATCAGTCTATCTTGATATTTAGATCATCATGTATACAGGATTATTATATACCGGATATTTAAAGCTTTATGTTTGTCCTTACCATGGTATAAATATATATTATATTATAAATATATATATATATATTATAATATATATATATAATATACACCCGGTATTTAGGCGTTCGACACCCTTCCGGTGGGATCTATGGAGGAGTATCACCTAGCCGCAAGCCCTGTATCTCTTGCGTACTGCTCCACCATAGGCCAATCAGACACCAGCATATTCTAGACTAAGCCGCAGATTCATTTTAGATTTTAAACTGCTGCGTTAGCCTTTTTGTTTTCTGTACACCGAGCCGAGGTTTGAACTGACATCTCTCGCATTGAAGCGAAGGAGCCAGCGCGCCCAGCCCGCGTGGCTAATCCGATCGACATGGTATAAATACTTACCTTAATAAATTTTAAGTTGATTATTTTCGATACTTGCCTCTATAGCAGCTACTCAGATGTCTTTTAATTCACTAGCAATTATATAGAATGAGCGATATATACTAAAGCGAGAAGTAGAGCAGGACTTTGCCAATGATATTGAGCCCTGAGTTGAATGCAAATTAACAATGCGTCAAAAGTAAGCAGCATTTTATGTGCTGTGATGAACTAATCAGGCTGAGATTTATGTCAAATTCGAAACACTTATAGACAATAAGATTATAAAACCGATAGACGCCATTAAACATCATTTCGAAAAATTTATCTTTGGAAGTCCGAACCTAGATATAGCTAAATCCCAGAAATTCATTATTGGCCAGCGACAGATTCTGAGAAATCAGAAGTAAAGTCGATAGTTAAATTGGATCATGGACAATTGAAAAAAAAATACTATTTATTATAAACGTGATATAAAATTTTTAATTTGCGATGGAATAAAATTATGCGACGACCCGATCAATTATACTGTTACGATAATTCTGACCAAAACCGGTAAATAGTTTATACTATATGCTATCATTCGAGTATTTTCTAGGTCCATGTCGATCCGACACATGATGCTATAAAAAACACCAGTTCGCAGCGAGTCGATGGGGAAATCCAGTTTGCCCTTACCGTTTTTCGGCCGTCCAGTCTACTCAAGCAGGGTTTTAGACTTTTCGAGATACGGGCGATTTAGTATATAAATAAAACATTTTTATATGGAGGAACTCGTTAATATCTGAAGACCCGCGGCCGCGATTTTAATTGTTACGTTCGCCTAACATAAATTATGTATTAATAGGTGGATAATAAACTTATATTAATTCTCGTACTTTTTATAAACCTCAGAATAAGAACAATATAATAAATTAATACAGACATTATAAATTAAATAAATGCAGAGCAGTTAATAAATTTCATTTCAATACCTTCAATTCTAAATACGTTAAAAACGCTTTAAACAGTAAGGTAGTGTTTTTATTTGATTGTTTCTCATAGTAACCGGGTAACCTTCATGATGACACCCTAGATAGATTTATTTATAGAAATATACAAAATAACATGCTGCCTTGTGCACAGGGGAAAATGTCTTGTTTTATTTTTATGTTCTTTCACGTTCAAAAAGTAACTCTGGAGTTTTGAGCGGCCGGCACAATCCATCACACTTAACCCAATTGAAAATTTGATGAGAAGAACGTCGCATAGGACACAAAAGTTTCCAAGATGAACAATCGTTGATACATGAAACCAGTGACGTTTGCAAAAACTACAAGAAGATATTATTAACAAAATTAATGGACTCAATGTTGCATAGTTGTCAGCAAGTAATAAATAATAATGGATATTTTATAAACTATAAACTCCTGTTAAGATTATATAACATACGCCATCTAAGGAGTGTTCCCATTTGGGTATATTGTAACAACAAAACCATATAAAAAATTATTCGTGAACGTGCACATTTCTAGAATTATATCCCACTTAAAAATAGAATTGTATGTAAGTCCGGTCCTATTTTGGACGGAGAAAGAAGAGAATCGGCTCTGTTTAAATCCGAGAAGGGGAAAGAACGGGGATTAATTTATTAATAAAGAATAATAAATACACCCCGATATAATTCTTGTCTTGTCAACCGCAAGACGGCTAACGTTAGGATGTCTCCTCCAGTTAAATTTGTGGAAAAAAATGAAATTAAAATGGAAGGACAGGGAGGTGGAATCAAGAAGACGAAATTATGTCTGGATATATTTCTTAGATTTTTTCCTAAGTGGAGATATTATTTCTGGAAGGGACTAATAGAATGGTGGAATTAATAATTATGGTTTTACGGCCCTCAGCAATGAAATATAAGGCCTAAGAGTTTCTTAAAAAAAAGTTGATAGAGAATATGTATCGTACTTATTTTTAATATTTCGACTATACAACAAATATAAAACAACAATTAAAAAAAAACGCATAATATACACAAAATTACCCACAATATGCATAAAATATGCATTTCATTTAGAAAATACTGTATTTTTTTTAGAAAATATGCAGACTGTCAACAGAAACCTATATTTACTAATGGTTAATAATAATGTTTATTTTAAGTAATTAGAAAACAGTATTAATAAATTTAAAAACTAAGTAGGTAAGTGTAATGTGCTAATAATTTTAAGACCAATAGTAAAAAAAGATAATACTATTCATTAGAATTATAGAAACATAAAGACCAAAGGCTTGTCCAAAATTTTATAAAAAAAACTTATGGCTTCTATCTGTGTACAACATTTGTAAATGGAGAAACTCTCATTCCACCTCATTGATGTAATGGAAGCATTTAAATACACAAAAATATTTTTTTATATTAATTAGGTTTATTTACAATCTACATCATTACAGAGTAGTATGTAAATGTGTAAGGTTTGGGGCGTGAAGGGAGAGACATCTACTGATATCTCACCTATTTATTTTGGTTTAGTTTTGAGCCTAGTCTTGGGGCCAGGTCTATCTAGTCTCTTGTGGCTGGGAGCATTGATGAATAATTCCCTTACTAGCTCATTTTCATGGTGAATGGTACGTTCATTTTGAGACTCGTGGCTCGATGTATTCTTCTCTGATGAAAGGAATTTTTAAGTCATAGTAAAAGTGTTTTAATTACTTACGTACCATGGTCATCAACTATCGATCTTATCACTGTAGACTAAAATCTTTGGATAATATTTCAGACGACGTTGGCTTTGCACAGCCCCATAGGTGTAGTCCGTAGAATCAGATAGGTTTTTGATTATGGCCTTTGTATAGAAGAATTTTGTTATGGATGTTAAGTTTTAATTGACGTCCAAGGAGTCCAATACATTTGCCGCAATTTTAAGTCAAAGCTGCCTCTTTTGGACTCTGAGATAGCGCGT
>NW_027312475.1:0-29442 GCF_040954645.1 Diabrotica undecimpunctata | reverse complement strand
ACGCGCTATCTCAGAGTGTATACGGAAAGAAGGATTTTCAGTTGGATTTTATTTTTCATGTTTAGAAGCTGTCTCATAAATAAAACTACCGGCTTGTGATCTGATCCTATGTCTGTACTATGTTTTGCTGATATAATTGCGTCCGTGTATCTTTGTCTAACTAATACATAGTTTATTTGATTTCTTACAATTCTCTCTGCTTGCTCTGCTAGTGACTTTCATGTACATAGTCTTCTTTTTGGCAGTTTAAACAATGTATTTGCTATAACAAAATTATTGTACTAGCAAAATTCGATAAGCCATCACCCTTTTCGCTTCTGCTTCTAGGACCGTATTCTTCTGTACATTCTTTTACTTTTTGATTTCCAAACCTTTTCGTTAAAATCTCCCATTATAATCGTATCAACCTGGGTTTTAATAGCTTTTAAAATATTGTCTATGTCTTAATAGAAAGTTTCAATATCGTTCTTTGCTTTGTCCGCAGTTGGAGCATACACTTGTATAATGTTTATTTTGGGTTTGTTCTGTTTATATAATAGTAGATCTACAGTGTAGGTTGAAATTTACTACCGCTTCATCAATGTTTTTGTTTAGTATTATTCCTACACCATAATCGTGTGAACTTGGGCTTCAAGAGTCTTGGGCCATTGGCGTTACTGATTTCTAGTATATCTATATTCAGTATTTTCATTTCTTTAACTGCATTATGCACCTTTCCTACTTGATGTAGACTTCCAACATGTCAAGTCTCTACTTTATTATATCTTTTATAAGTCATGATAGTTAACTAGGGATGTCTTTTAAGCCTTTAATGCATTCATCATTGGTCAGTAAGTGGGATATTGTTCTGAAGCTATTTTCTTATGGCATTTTAAAGTAAATTCTATTTTAATGGGAATAAGCCACAATTGAAGGTTAAAATAAGTTTATTGACGTTTTAATTTCCACTTCGGAGATCGTTCTCAAAATACAAACATTAATAAATTGTTACTTGGTGAAAAATTCTTCTAATAATTGAATTTTATCTAGCTCATTTATATTGACAATTCAGACATATATTATACATTTTAAAGTAGACGACTTTAAAGTGACATTGCCAATATTGCTGAAATGCGTTCCTGGGACGACTTTATTGTAAGATAGTTCATTCGATTATTGCTTAACTCCTAGAATGCAGTTCGGTACTGGAGGTAAAATGGTATGAGGCGGCATTTCTTTGGTAACACATACAGATATTGTTATGTTAGAGGCAGATGACCTTAATGCTGGTGGGTACAGTAGAAAATGTCTGGAAGAACATGTGTTACCTTATAGACTTTTTGTAGTTCTTCTTCTAGAGTTCCTTCTCCTATCGGAGGTTGGCTATCATCACAGCTATCCGTACCTTATTGGCGGTTGCTCTGAAAAGATCTACTTTTACCCTTGATTTTACCTTGCATTATGAGCCTTAATATCTTATATTTTGCACCTCTAGTAATATGGCCTTAATATTCCAGCTTTCTTGTTTTGATGTGTTTTATGACCTCGCAATCTTTTTGTAGTCTTTTTAACACTTCTGCATTTGTAACTCGTTGGTATTTTCAAAATCTTTCTATAGCACCACATCTCAAGTGATTCCAGCTTCTTTATATTGCCCACTGTTAGTGTCCAGCTTTCGATTCCATACAACAAAGTCGAGAACACGTAGCATTTTAAGGCTCTTATCCTCAGCTCCACAGGAAGGTCGTCTTGATTAACAAACATTGTTTTCATTTTTATAAATGTTTGTCTTGCAATTTCAATGCGTGTCCTTATTTCTTTACCTTGGTCGTTGTCTTCATTTATCCAGCTTCCCAGATATTTGTAGTGATTCACTCTATTTCTATTTATTTTCTCTCGATATCTAGCTTCCTTCTGTATGTTGCTTAGAAATAATTATGCACTTGGTTTTCTTAACGTTCATTTGTAGTCCATATTTTATACTGACTTGATGTAATCTATTTACTAAGCGTTGCAGTGCTTCTAGACTGTCTGCAAAAACAGTGGTGTCATCCGCGAATCTTATGTTGTTCAAGATGTTTCCGTTTATTGATATACCTTGTTGTTCCTCTGATATTGCTTCCTTAAAAATAGTTTCGCTGTACAGATTGAATAACAATGGGAACAGCACGCAACCCTGTCTAATACCTCTTTTGATTTCTTTAGTTTCTGTATTGCCATTTTCGACTCTAACCTTTGCTTCTTGATTTCAGTACAGATTGACAATAACCCGTATATCTGGACTATCCACATTCTTTTCTTTTAACAGTTTTACAAGTTTCTTATGTCGGAGTCTATCAAAAACTTTTTGCTAATCTATAAAGCACACATAGAAATTCTGGTTCATATCTAGTCGTCTTTGCGCTAGAACGTTAAAAGCGAACAGAGCCTCTCTCGTTCCTAGTTCTCCTCTGAATCCAAACTGGGTGTCATCTGTATTTTCTTCTACTTTTTTTGTATAGTCTTCTATGTATTATTTTGAGAAATATCTTAAATTTGTGGCTTATTAAGGAAATTGTACTGGGAGCATTTGTACTGGGATTATTTTGTTGCATGTACTGACTTTGGTAGTATTATAAATGTGGACAGCAACCAATCTTCGGGTATTACTCCTTTTGTATATACTTTGTTGAACAGATCTAAAAGTATATGCAGTGTTTCTTCATTGCATTCATTTAATTAGCTCTGGGTATTTGATCCGAGCTTACAGATTTTGCGGTCTTTACATTTCTAATTGCCTGTTTTAATTCGCACATTATTATTTTCGGTCCTGTTTGTTTCTGTGGTTCTTCTTGTATCATTCTATCATCGTCAAATAGTTTCAGTATGAATTCTTGCCAAAATCTTAGTTTATCTTTGATGTCTGTAATGAGTTAACGATTATCATCTCTGAGTATTATGTAGTTGATAATCTCCTAATGCAGGATAATGCTCGGCCGCACATAGCCATAATAACAATGCAATACTTTACAAATGTTGGTTTTCGTAACTAGTCTGGCCTCCTAACAGTCCAGGCCTTAACCAGATAGAGCATTTATGAAACAACTTAGGAAGAGTAGTTAGATAAAATTCTTACGATTTTAAAACTGTGGTACCATTAGAATAGGCGCTAATAAACGAGTGGGAACAAATACTGTTATACGAGATTGCTGCTTTGATCCAGTCTATTCCAAGAAGGATAAGACCTGCTATTTAAGCTCGAGGAGAGGAAATATTCGATTTTAGTATCCCTATTTTAGAAATATTATATGAATGAATTAAAAAATTTGAAAAATTGATTTGAAAAATATCTTAGTCAGGAATGAAAAAATGTAAATTTTTATTTGTTGTTTCATTAGGTACTATTTTGGAATTTGTTGTTAATTTTATGGTTTGTTATTGAACATACAATAAAAATAAATTCTTATTATTGAAGTTTTTTTAATACTTTTTATTTTACTTAAAATAAACTTGTGTCCGGTTACTTTTGCAAAGATGTCAACTGTGACATATACATATGTTGTGTTCACTATTAAAAAGAATTTAAGAGAGTTAAACACAATAAACTAATATCTATGTTAAGGAGCAGTAGTATCTTGACAGAGAACTTAAAATAATGAGCAACCTGTATGAGGGCCAAACAGCAAAAAACAGAAAACACTTCTTCTTCTTCATGTGCCTTGTCCATTCCGAATGTTGGCAATCAACATGGCTATTCTGACTTTGTTTACGGCAGATCTGAATAGTTCAGCAGATGACAATCCGAACCATTGCCGCAAGTTTTGGAGCCACGAGTGGCTTCTCCTCCCTGGACCCCTTCTGCTGTCTATTTTCCCTTGAACGATCAGCAAACAGAACACAACAACCTGAATCGTTGTTGAAAGGTGGTAGACAATGGTAGTGCCCTTACTTTTTAATATCTACTCAAACGAGATATTTAAAGCCGTTCTGGAAGATATCGCTTAGGGTGTACTCATATATAGAGAATGTCTAAGTAATTTTAGATATCTGTCAAAAGTGTCATAAGAATTTTCTAACGTCGTATAATATGAGCCAGAAGTTCATTAAAATAATAGAATTTTAGAATAGTTTTAACAGAAAGAAAGTAATTGTGAAATAATTCAAGATATAACTCAATACGAGATTGGAAAAAGAATAAAAAACAATTGCCCAATATCACACTTCTCATTATCTGTAAGTACTATTAACCTAACTAATTATTAGCTATTAATTAAGTAAAATAATACAAATAAATAAATAAATAACATTAAAATATATTTATTAAACTTTGATGTCTGGACTAAGTAACTAGTTTATTGTCTCGAGTGTTGCTTCAATTGTGAAGGAAGTCACTTCTTCCTGGATATGCTTTAAAATGGCATCCAGAAATAATGTGTTGTATGGTTTGTCTTTCATGACCCCACTTTGCTGGGTTATTAGCGTATCTACCCCATCAGGTACGGATTCTATTTCACCTATGTTTTACGGTTCCAATAAAATTCTAGAAACTGGTGACTAGGATGGGATAGTATATGATTGTGAGGGTATGTGCCTTGTTCCCATTTATATTTCTACTATTGGTTTGCCTCAAAGTCGTCTGATAATTTAGCCTTATTCTTTCTAAGGCTGGAAATTTTAGTTTATAGGTAAGGCACGGTTATTATTAATATTTTTATGTTATCTTAGTAGCGCACTAGCTACAGATATCAGGTAGGGCAGCAAGCCATTGTAGTGAGGATGATCTTAAGGATCCGGTTATCATGCGCATAGTCCTGTGAAGTTAGTACCTACATACTATATGTAAGGGCTGTTCATCCATACGCGAGCACAATTATTCTGTACAGAATACACCAGAACCATCGCTGAACATCACAGAGTAGCAATCGGAGATTTACAAGCTGTATTGAATAATATAATTCGTATTAGTTCATTGAAATGTTACATTGGAATAGAACGTCATTTATACGATGCACAACGAAAAGTATGGAATATGTTAAAGGGAAGGAAAAAAACTATTAACGAGTATAAAAGCATAAACAGTATACAAGGAGAACGATGGAAAAAGTATATAGAATAGCTTTACAAGGACGAAGATAGAGAGATGGATTTAAAAATCGACAAGCCCCAGGTCAGGGTACGATTACGATTGAACTACCAAAATATGGACGAAGAGCATTAACAAAAAATACTACGAAACTATTCCAAAAGAACCTTGAAATGAAATGCATACCAAAGAAATGGAAATCAAGTATAACAATTCTTATACACAAAAAATGGAAAAAAATGGCCGATCTAATTATCAAACTATTACGTTGTTTGATACTAGTTTGAAATTATTGGCTAAGATACTTGCTGAGAATATAATTGAAAAGTATCAAATATGCAAAGAGCAACAAGGGCTTCGGTGTAACAGATCAACTGTCGATGCAATATTCATAATAAGACAAATATATGAGAAATTAGTAGAATTTGTTGTCATTTTAACTCCTTTCTTGCTCAAACTCTGCGAGGACTGTTTTGCCTTTTTCTATTTAAGAATTTAAGTTCTTGTTAAACTTTAATAATATATGCTTTATGGAATGGGACCCTGGATAAATCCAATATTATAGCAGTTAGCTGATCAGGAGTACCTAAGCTTATTTTGTTGTCAATTAGTATTGTACGACCATCAAATTTTTTCGGCAGACTGTAATCCTTTTTACTAGAACGTCAAAATTAAATAATGAACTTCCCAGGGCTCAATCCTGGCACCAATTTGGTTTAGTTTATATATTGCGAATATGCTCAAAACTCAATTTAATAAGTTCGGATACGCAAATGACTTGGAAATGGCTATCTAACGCTAAAGTTTTGAAGAGCCGAACAAACTGTAACATCTGATCCAAAACCCTTGGTAATTACTTTCGTAAATAGAGACTGCGGCCAAATACCAATAAGACAGAATAATGCTGAAAGATATCCATAATGTGTCATAGGAAAGGTTCAATACTTCGGCCATACAATAAGGGGACATAAATATAGCTTACTCTAGTTGATCATTCAGGGCAAAATCAAATGAAAACGCTGGGACGGAAGAAAGCAACTGTCCTGGCCGCATAATATTAGACATTGGACAGATCAAACGATCGAGGAATTATTTAATGTAGCTGCTGATCGAGAAACATTTTATCAGCTTGTTAATACGACGATAGCCAACGCTTAAAAACAAGCACGGCACACAAAGAAGAGAAGATGACAAGAAAAAAATTCAATGTAACTTTCGAAAATCAAGATGTTACTCACAACAACTTCCAGAGGTAACTGGATGTCACATTGGATAGAACGTTAATATTTAAAGAACATTTAATAAAACTTCCTGCTAAAATTAGAACTAGGAACAAAATCCTCCACAAGCTATATGGATTGAAACGAGTTAGCCATTGATATATCAAGTACCTTTAAAATGTAATTTTTACAACTTTACGAAAGTTACAACTTTTTAATGTTTTTTAATGTATTTTGTGTCGATAATCACTCTTCGATGAGGTATTTGTAACCATTAAAACGAAGCTCTGAAGTTGGCATGTTACATTCCGAAAGTACTCAGCTGATTTTAATAAACAATTTTACACACTATCAAGTTTTTTGAGAAGATACACCTGTTGCCGGTTTGACCAATATTTTATAAGTCATACAGTTTTTTCCAATTTAAATAAAAATGGTTTTAAATAGTTACCTCAAGTCTTTAACTTAAAAACTTATGTCACATGAATGTACTTTGTCTATAATTAAGATGATAATGAATGTGAAATGTATTATTTATCATTTTTTAATACAGCCGATTGACTTTCAATTAACAATTACTTTAATCTTATATTGCATATAAGAGAGAGAGACTGTAAATATATAATTATTCGACATATCAACAATATTAGAAATATTTTTTAAATAGTCTGCTACGCCAATGTAAGTCGTGCCAAAATACCAATACAGCCGGTTCCCAAACTACCTCATCGCAACAATTTATGTCTTATATTTATTATAGTTATTAAATCGTATATGAACTATAAAATTTATTTATTGTATATTTTAGGATATGAAATAGTTCTATTTTTTTACTTTTTCCTTTCAGATATTCTGTTGTGGTTCAAGCATGAAACTTGATCCAATTTCATCTGTTTGTCATACTAAGTACTGGAGAAACACGTATATGGTTTGTAACTTTCTCTCTGATGTGCTTTTCTTTATTTTCAATCTTTGCAAATCTGGATACTTCTCATTGCCTTCTTTCTGCTTGAGTGTTGTTTTGATCAATGGGATGTGAGGCATTCTATTCACATCCAAACTGCTTAAAAATTTATCTGTGTTACAGTAAAAGTTGTTCCAATTTTCAATAATTTGTCCAGATTCATGGCCTAATGTTTTTATGACTAGAATATGTTTTGTTTCTCGATGTTTGTTTCGCTCCGTTTCTTAACCCATTTACGGCCAAAGGTGCGTAAACGCTACCTTTATTGTTAATTTTTTTTTGGCCCGAAAATATTTTTTTAATGTTTTCTTTTTATTGAAGTAACATCTCAATAGATTGAGGTATATAGTAT
This sequence comes from Diabrotica undecimpunctata, assembly GCF_040954645.1. Lineage (NCBI taxonomy): Eukaryota > Metazoa > Arthropoda > Insecta > Coleoptera > Chrysomelidae > Diabrotica > Diabrotica undecimpunctata. The sequence goes on along the minus strand of NW_027312475.1, from coordinate 21,865 downwards.
CATTTTTCTTTTGACAAAAATATTACTTTTTAAATATTTTAAGATTATTATAATTTTGCATAATTTAACGATTTATGCACATCTTCATACAAAAAATTTTTCCGATACTAATTATAAACTTAATTCATATTTTGTATTCTATAATTATAAAAATATGTTGAAATTTTTATTTTCTAAAAACTTATTCATTCATACTTTAAAAATAAGGTCTATAATTGCATGTTTATACGATGGATTCGTATACGCACCTTTGGCCGAAACCATATTATATTTTTTTCGTAGACTAAACAATCTGAAATTACGATCTCGTCAATAGTCAATACACTTCAATACACTTAAATCAGTTTGAAAGTTTCCTTGTGTTTATTTGTTTTATATTCCATATAAGTTGAAATGAGGTAAGCTAAATTATTATCATATGAATGCATGTATATAGAGGGCACTAACTACTAAAGAGTTAATGGCTTTGTTAGAAGAAGACTCAGACTGTGAAAATGCTGACTCACTTGATGTGGTTTATGTGCCACCGGAAACCGATGAAATTTCCGATGTAGAAGACATTGATGATAATATTATTGGTGAAGAAGGAATAAAAACAGATATTGCAGGTATATATGAAATACAAGTGAATGGGAATTCTGACGATTCTGATGATGATATTCCTCTGAACCACAGATCAAAACGTCCAAAGAAAGAACCAGGCAAAGATAATAAATCCAAATTTGTACCAAGTTGGCTAAAAACAGATACTCATTCGTACTCGGCAGTAATTCAACATCAGTCTGATCGATATTTAGAAAATATAAAAGCCAACCATGGAGGCAAGTCACCTATTGAAGTTTTTTCACTCTTTTTTGATAAAGAAGTAAGTGAGAGCATTCGATATTTTACAAATATTTATGCATCGCAGAATAACCGTCACGATTTTGAAATGAATGATACAGATTTAAAAAAATTTATTGGCATATGTATATTATCTGGTTATCACACTCTGCCTCAAGTTGATATGTATTGGTCGAAGCTCTTTTTGGACTATTGAAAGAAAAAGGATTCTTTGCAACGAGAACAGTAAGGGAAAATCGCACTGCTAAGTGTCCTCTAGAAGAAAACAAAATTATGAAAAAAAGGAAAGAGGTTCATATACATGTGCATTCGATTCCAATTTAGAAGTTTTGGTGACAAGATGGAACGATAATTCAGTAGTGACTGTAATGACAAATACATGTGACGTTTTACCCCTTATGCAAACTAAACGTTATAACCGTAAAGAACACAAAGAAATTCTTATCCCTTAGCCTAATATAATTCACCAATATAACCAATACATGGGTGGAGTGGATCTGCATGATAATGGCATTGCGAATTACCGTATTCAAATAAGAGGGAAAAAGTGGTGGTGGCCGTTGTTTACTAACATGATTGACAGTATGGTGGTCAATAGTTGGAAAATTTTTGAAATTGCGAATGATTCTAAAATTTCCCAACTGGAGTTTCGTTTAAGATTGGTTCTTAACTTTCTAAAATATATTGGACATGCAGAGAATAGTGAAGAAACCGCTACATCATTGTCAAACTCACTATATGGACGTCCATCTAAATTTGCTTTACCAGATGAAACTAGATTCGACAATATTGGCCACATTATAAAAAGAGACGATAATAGTGCAAGAAGAAAATGTCGGATGTGCAAAAGTAATATTATTTATTTATGTAAAAAGTGTACAGTGCAGCTACACCCCGATTGTTTCGAAAATTTTCATCTTAAAATTTAATTTACAGTTAAGATACAATATGTTCCTTTTTTAAAAATTGTATGCGTATTCGGCCAAAGGTGCGTATACGCACCCACCTGTTTTTCCTTTCATGAGAAAAAAAAATTCTTTTTGGTTGTAAATTAGTCTTAATTTATGTGTTTTTAATCCAATCTAATAAATCAATTGTCAAATTTCTCTTTGTTTATTGTCTCGGCCCTTAATGGGTTAATAAATTGAAAGGCGTTTTTATACAATATTCACATTGTTTTGTCGTTTTCAGTGAACCGTTTCTTATAAATATGTTTAAAAAGATAATTATAATCACTAATTCCTAGTTTTATTTTTCTCGTCTCTTGTTGTAATTTGATAAAATGCCGCAGGGTCATTTTCTTACTCTAATTTATAAAGGAACTCGTTTCTATAATGCCGCCTTTTCATTTTTGCTCTCAATAAATTTCCAAACTTATACTTACAAATCAGTTAGATTGCTGGTCACTCAATAATGGAAATGTACATACTTATAAATATATATCCTGTGTGAAACTCTTTTAAAAATTCAACACTAGAAATATTACTAATGGGTCAGTGCTCCTCATTAGTTAATGCATTAATTAACTCTGCGAGTCATCAGAAGCATAACATACAATCATTACAATTGTACCACTGAGGTCTGGAGGGAAAACAGAACGACTTTTCAACTAGCTTGATTTTGATAAATGCAACAGTCACATAAAAAATTCCTGGGGAAAATTTTATCTCAGATACTAGTGTCCGAAAATTCCTAATAGCGTTGGACCGACCAGTTTCTTAGTAGTTTTGATACAGTAAAGTCTGCACGACTACTATCGACTTAAAGGAATCCGCCGTTACACCCTTACCTGATTATACTGGAGCCCAGTCACGCATTTGGCGGACTGGGCAATGATTGCACTTCCTGCGTTTACAGGAAGTTCCTGAGCGGAAAGCAAAATTCACAGGTCGGTGTAAACCAAGAACTCACTGGCCACTAGGACCACTTAAGGGACCATGCCAAGCGCCAAGTCAAGCCAAGCCAAAAGGGAGCTACATTTGGTATTTATAGATCTTAAGGAGTACGACACACTTCCTAGACAAGAGCTATGGAGATATATGAGAGAGAAATGGGTTCCTAGAAAATACGTAAGGTACATAAAGGGTATGTATAAGGAGCGTGTATCAAAGTAATGACTTTGGATTGACCTAAACTTTTCTAGTGACGTGTTTAATTTTTTTATGGATGTACTGCCATTGAGGTCAATGGTCATATGACCTTGATCAATGCTCTTTGCTGGTTATATTGTGTTAGTCAAGAAGAACAAAGAAATGTTAAAGAATAAAAAGTTGGGGGCTTGGAGAAGGGTTACTGAAGAGAGAGGACTGAAGGTTAGCAGGTGAAAAATAGAATATGTATATGTGACTGGGAACTAGGTCAAGTAGGAGAATTTAAATTTATTGGCTCCTACATAACGGCAAATGGGACACTAGATCAAGAGATTTCCCACAGTGTGTTAATGTGGAGGGCCTATGTTAATGTACTGCGGTAAGATGTGGCCTGTAAAGAAGATTCGGTAAAAGAAATTGGAGGTAGCTAAAATGAAAATGTTACGGTGGATGTTGGATAAGACGAAAAGAGGAGAATCAGAAATGACTTCATTAGGGAAAGAGCTCGAGCAACTAAAGTCTCAATAAAGGTTCAAAAACGAAGACTTTAATGGTTTGCTCACTTAAGACGTAGAAATTAACACTACGTGGACAAAGGATCAAGCTATAATAAGTTATTAGAAAGCGCGGTAGATATAAAAAACCAAAGAGGAAGGAATATTTGGCAGAGGACAAGAAAAAAAGGGTTAAAAGAAGAAGATACAAAGGGCAGAAATGACTAGAAAACGAATAAGGAACAGCGACTCCAGAAAAGGGAAAAGCTGAGAAAGAAGAACAAGAAGAAGTTAAAAGCTTATAAATATGCACTTGCCTTACGCAATCAAACAATAAATTAATTATTATTAGTCGTATAAAAACTCCTTTTGGAATATATTATAACAAGGCACAAAAACAAATTTAAAATTTAAAAAATTAGTGAAAATTAGTTGTCACAATTATAAATCAAACAAAACTTTGCATTCCCAATATCAACCACCGTCCTCTGTAATATTGCTGTCTTTGTTTGCTAATTTCTGTTGTGTACGAACAAACAGTTATTTTTTTTTAGGTTTTAACGGTTTTAGGTTCGATATTTTTGTCAAAAATAAAGTCGAAAGTGAAAAATTCAGTGAATTACATTAAATTTTTCGCTGACACTGCATGACAGTGTCAATAATGATAGACATAAATAAGAAATACATTAAAGTTTTGAGTTATTTAGAGCTTCCGAAATTAAGTGCGTGAACGTTTGTATACTAACAACAAACAATTGGAACAAAATAGAAGAGGAATTGTCAAAAAAGTTCAGTTTTTTCTGCCTTTTGAATTTGGGTACGGATACAAAGTGTAATACATGTTACTTTAAAGTTCTCTATAAGTTCTATATACAGAGTGGATACAAAAACAGTGATACACCTATTTTGCAATATGCTGGTGTTTGCAATTTGATGTTTTTAATGTTGCCAGATTTACCATTTTTCTGATATCATTAATAACTTTGTTTTATTTAATTCAGCCGTATAAAATAATTTTGATTTTATGTAGTCTAAAACGTTTTGAAAAAATAAAACAAAAGCCTAGAAACGTCTAATCGTCTCAATAAATATTTTGATCCAAACTAAAATTTGAACATATTAATTAAAGTTTACTAAATTGCTAAATTTTGTTATTCTCCATCTAACCAAGTGTTCAAAATGTCCTCCGTTCTGAATTTGATAGTAACAATGGTAGAATGCGTTTATTGCATTTTTAGTTTTACAAATTCCACTTTTCCAGTATCACCAATAAAAATAATCTTTTTAGGATTAAATCGGGTAAACGATGAGGTCATTCAACATGTCTAATCTAAATAACGCCGAACATTTACACCAAAATGAGCTAAAGCTCCATCTAGCTGTAACCATACCTCATTAAAATTGGTTCCAAAATTTGGTGGGATATTTTATTATGTTATATAGATTTTTTAGATAAATCATGAAGGCCCTATGTGCAATCTAAGTGGTTGGAAAACATTAAATAAAAAAAGGCTTGTTTCCTTCTCTTTTTTTATATTTATTGCTATTTTGCAGCAAGGGTATTAACCAGCTGTGTCCCTTAGAAAATTTAATTGTTTGTAGAGTTTAGTTCTTCTGGTTTTTTAGCTGGTTTCAGTGTCATTATTAATAAAAAAAAATATATAAAATTAATCATCATTAGTAATACTTATTTATCAATGTCCCGTCAAGTTGATTCACAAGTGAATTAAGTATATTATTGTGATATTACGCAGCAATAACTATTCCTTAAAAAAATTCTATTCACCGACATTTTTGATATTGACTATTATTTGCTTCTTTAGGTGTCGTCTTCTATTTGTTCATCATTACAGAACGTTTGCTTATTCTATTTGTTTTCTGTTTACATACTGTTTATACAGATAACGACATTGTTTTGTTGACCATAGGAATTAAGATTTATAGCAATCCCATCTCTAGAATATATTTATTATAATGCTCTAAAACTATTTTTTTGGTTATTTTTTAGCCTTAAGTAAATAAGTAATATACTTTATTGTCACTGAAAATTGTACAAAATTTATGGACAAAACTTATAACAATAAGACAAGAAAGAAGAAAAAAAACAGGTGTGGCAGTCCAGTGGGACTGCCGGTAAAAGTTACAGTTCTATACACGCATTAACCGTTACAAATTTATTTGGGAGTCAATCTGCACAATTATTACATATGTAATGCTATAAGTAAGACATAGCAGAAAGAGAAACAGAATTAATAAGAACTTACTAACAATTAATAAACAACATATGACCTGTAATAGGAGTATAGTAAGTGGAGGATTGAATCAATATTTTGATGGAAATGTATATTTTTATTTTCATATATGTATGAAAGGAGTTGGATGCAAAAAATTTTTTACACATACTCTGCAGTAAAATTCATTGTTTATTTTATTAATAATATAAAAATACAATACAATATACTGCAACATAATTCAATATAATAATACGATACAAATTAAAATGCAATATTTATAAGTATTTAAAAATAACAATAATATACATAACTTTTCTACTTACGCATGTGTTTAATTTACCATGTAATAATAATAAAAAAGTCCTCCCCGACTGGGAATCGAACCCCGGTCTCCCGCGTGACAGGCTGGGATACTGGCTACTATACTACCGAGGACATGACACAAACTTATTTCAAAATTGACAGTTATGGGCCATACAGTGATTTATTGAGATTATTATTTTGAAATACAAAAGACTAATATAATTATGAACATTTAATAAATAATACAAAACATATCACATAAATAATAATATTAATAAATATTTTATTATAGATATAATATAATATTATATGTATATATATATATATATATATAATATATATATATAATATTAAATATATATACAAAAGGAACATTTTTATATTCGAGAGGGGAAGAGAGAGAAAATATATCTTCTGTCTCTACTCTGAGATAGCGCGTACATATGTAATGATTTCACATTCACTCCCATAAAAATTTTCAACGTGAAGCGCGCGTATAGAAGTATAACTTCAAAAATCAGAATAAGAATCGTTTGTACTTTTAAATAAAAAAAAAACAATAAATTTTTTCCAAACAAACATAAAAAATACTACCTAATTAAGAACCTACAAACTTCGTAAAATGTACCTAACAAAAAATAAAAATTAAGAAAGCAGATTAATAAATTAAGGGCTCAAATATTCCAACTCCTTGTGATAAAGAGTATCCAAATCTGTCATACAGATTTCTATTTATATTTTGGAGTAGGGCTGGTGTAATGCTTGCAGAGAAATGAAGTATTTTTGTCCTTAATTCGACTAGGTTTGTGGTCCTTTCAAAGTGATGCCTATTAATGTTTTCTTTGAGTAAACATCAAAATAAGAAATCGTTAGACACTAAGTCACAGGATCTAGCGGGCCATTTAATTGTACCACGTGTACTTATCAGTCGATCAGAAAACGTTTGATTTAGGAAGTCAGTAGTTGCTCTAGAGTTGTGAGCCGAACACCCATCCTGTTGGACATAGACCTCCTGAAAATTAACGGGAAGGCGTCGAACTGCCGGAATGATCTCATTCTGTAAAAGTTGTAAATATTTGGGCCCGTTCAGGTTTCCATCAATAAAAAATGGACCGACAATATGGTCGCCTAACATCTCAGTCCAAACATTTAACTTTTGCGGATGCTGCGTTCGCACTGCAACACTAAGGTGCTTATTTTTCCGAGAATATTACCTTGCAACGGATGGGGTGTGTTTTTTATGTAATGAAAATGAAGATTCGTCAGAAAATAAAATATTTATTAAAAAGTGTACATTTTCATTCTGTTTATCTTACATAATTTCACAAAACTCCGTCCGCCTAAAGTTATCTTCCGGAAACAGTTCTTATGTTGGTTGTATCTTAAAATAGTGATACTCATTCCTTTTGAGAACTTGCTGGACAGTTCGAGCATGCACTTTAACTTCCCTTGCCATTTGTACACTATTGCAGGGTTCACTAGCTTCCACAAAAGCACAAATATCAATATCCCTGTTTTGACGCTCCTCATCGACAGGTCTAACACGTGGTTCATTACCTTTATGACACTTTTACAACTGTTTACACATCTCGAAGTTTCAAAATGTTTAATGGTATTTTTGTTGTAACACTTGGTGGGGGTCTATTTTCGAAGGCAACAATAAATAAATCCATTAGTTAGCGTATCGAATGACCCTAAAAGTACCATGTTACAAGTTGCATTTTTACTTGGACGGTATACAGCGTAATAGGCATTTTATTAATTATTTGTTTAATCCTTCAGAACTTCGTTTGAAATTTTTAATGTAAATGTGACAATTACGACAATTCGTACCTACTGTGAAATGAATATAGAGGTGGAAATGTGTAACATGTCACAGCGATTGCCATTGTGTTGTATGGTCAATAAAACAATGTAGTGATTTGTATATTTACCTTGTAATAGAATATTAACGTCTGACTGTGCTGTTTTGTTTTGGTTACCACTATATGTTAAAATGTATTGTGCATAGCCAGTTGTTCCTTGGCCTTTCTTTTTGGTTTCTGATAAGCCGCATAATATGTCTATTCTTGGAGGAAAAGAGCAGACAAAAATAGAAGAAGACCACCTACACATTGGGCTGACGACATCAGGCGTATCACCAAAAATTGGCAAAGAAGAGCAGAAAATCGCATAGAGTGGAGGAGTTTAAGGGAGGCCTATGACCAGCAGTGAATGTGATAAATGAAATGAAAGCTGGATGATGATGATGATCTCTATTCTATATTTTCTCATTTCAATAATTGTTTCCGTCCTGTTCGTCCCTTTGTTTACGTTTTCGTTTGTCCTTTGGCATTGCATTATTGATCATCAATTCAATCCGTTCCTACTCCGAACGAATCTTTTCTATAATATAAGGAAATAAACGTAAAAAATATCTAACATAAAACCTTATTTTCCCCTATTTTCTATTATATTTAAGAAAACATCCTGGACCATTCGTTCAATCGCCGTGTATATATACCAGTGCCAGGTGTTTCGCGTAGACGAAGAAGATTTATTCACTGAAAGCAATCAAGTATTAGTTGCACGTATACGATTAATTATAAATGACAGATATAATAAAGGGTAATTAGTAAGAAATTTTTCTAACAAGCGCCACAAGGCCACCAATAAAATATTAATTAACTTCATTTTACCATACCATAATGGAATAGAGGTGGACGATATGAATACATATTATTTTTATGCCATCAAAGTTTTGTTTTGAAAATACAGTTATCTATATAGTGCAAGTAGATTGATAGTAGAAAATAATTGTGCGATACTTCTTAACCCTTGAATAACCGGGTACATGCAAATTACATGAACAGTCGGGTGGGGTTTGTGAGGCCCAATTTTTATTTTACACAATATACTAGAAAAGACCAAAATGAAACTATTTATTTTGTATAATCTTTTTTTATTTCATTTTTAATACATCTTAATCATTTTAAACCGAACGATAAAATAAACAACATTTTTAAGAAAATGCAAAAAAAAGTTAACAAAAATGTACTTCTCTTACATTTAATAAACTTTTACATTAATAAAATTCATTGCAGTCTTCGCAAATCGGTTTAACAAGCTCTAAGCATAGGCACTTTTGGCATTTGACACAAAAACATCGTGTTTTACGATTTGGACAATAGGCGCAACGACCTCGTGTATTTGGACGCGCAGGCGCTGAATCTGCATCTACTCCGCTTAATTTTTGGGCGATATTTCTGATATCCTTTTATAAATGAGAGTCTCTTGCTCTGGTTAGCATGTTCTCTCTTGTCAAGGCTAAGCCAATTGATTTCAAAAACAATCTTCGTTCCGATATCAGGTCGTTTTCATTTGCATTACATTTATGTATGACGTGAGAGTTTATACCTGCAATGTTGAGTAAATTATAAAAAATGACTATTGGTCATCTTCGGGTATTTCTGTCTACGTTATACGCTACACATTTCTGATCGACTGAGTCAACGCCCGATTTTGTAATGTTATAAAAAGTAATAATATTGGGCTTACAGGCATCTCTAGAATCTTCATCAACCGAGTCATCATACTGAAAAGATGATAACAGCGTCACGACTTTCTTTTTTCTTTGAGATATACGAGACTAAAGTACTGGATTTGGAAAATACTAACATAGACGAGTACTGTGGTGTGCTGCTCCAACAATTGTAATTTTATGCTGCTTCAGCATGCGTACAATTTCGTAACTTGTAAACCAGTTATTCATGGTTATATTTCTAGATCATCCAAACATAGGCTCACATATTCTTTCTACTAAATCGGTGGTTTTAGTACTAACGCGATACGGTCCTGGAAGCTGAGCTCCAACGTATACTTCCATATTTACCGTGTAAAAGCATTTGGCGTCCACTAAGGAAAATACTTTTATGTCGTATTTGGCTGGCTTATTCGGGATGTACATGCGAAATACGCAACGTCCTCGGAATGCAAAAAGCCTCTCGTCTAATGTTAAGTATGATCCAGGAACGTAATTAAGTTTGCATTTCTGAGTAAATTAGTCGAAAACGTTTCTTATTGGTGCAAGTTTGTTTATGGTGCTTCTTTCTTCTTTAGTATTTACGTCATTACAACGCAAGCTACGTAGCAAGAATACAAATCGTCTATGAGCCATAGTAACTCAAACACCTCTTTGCCTGTTCCATCAGTAGCCAAAAATTTTTAATTTCGGTGGCTTGCTTTAAAACATCCAGTTAGGTGTAATAGACCAATTACTGCCTTTCATTTACTGCATAATTGTTTCTTAGTTTAGAAATAAATATGTTTGTGATCTGTATATTGGATTTAAGAATATTATCATCAATAAAAGATTTTTAACATTCTAAAGGATCAACTGTTTGACGAGCATTTATTTTAAACCTGGTAAGTATCAAATGCATAAGCATTTATTTTAGCCGCCTATTCTGGATCAGACGCTCTTGGTTTTTCCGCCCTCTCGACCATTGTGACTTTTACAGCCATCCTATGCTCTCGAGACCGTTGACCGGTTATCACCTGTACCCCAGGCAGGGACCCTTACAGCTAATAGCACTCTGTAAGGGTCCCTGCCTGGGGTACAGGTGAAAACCGGTCAACGGTCTCGAGAGCAGAGGATGGCTGTAAAAGTCACAATGGTCGAGAGGGCGGAAAAACCAAGAGCGTCTGATCCAGAATAGGCGGCTAAAGAATAGGTCCTCCAAACGGGGGTTGTGGCGTTAAGAATTAGCAACCTAACACACAGAAAAACATAAGGATAAGAAGAACGAAAATCGCAAGATGAAAAAGCCAAATACTACGGAAACACATCCCCGGGTGGAAATCCACACGATTCCCATTGGATACGGGGGGGCATGTTGCGAAGAGTTCGGAAGACCCAGTCTTATCAAAGAGCTCAACCAAAAATCAAAAAGGAAGAAAAGATAGAAAATTCATATGTGCAACATGGAATGTACAAGGATGGAACAAAAAGGCGACGGAAGTGATCAAGGAGTTTAGAGAAAGCAACATCGACATACTAGTAACAGAAATCAAAAAGAAAGGAAATGGAACGGAAACAATAGAAGACCGTATCCACTGTTGGAGCGGAGTTAATAAAGAATGTAGAGCAAAGGCAGAAGTGGGAATACTAATCAAAAATAAGTGGAAGAACAGGGTTAGAACATGGGAACGAATCAAAGAAAGAATAATTAAAATGCATATAGACATATACGTTAAAGAGACAGTGATACTCGGAGTATATGCACCAACAGACGATTCCCCGAGAGTAGAAAAAGAACATTTCACGGAACAACTTCAACGTCAAATAGAGCTAATTAAGAAGAACGTGGAGATAATTATAACAGGAGACCTTAACGGCAGAACCGGAAGGAAAGAAAACGATAAAGTAGTGGGGAGATTTGAAGAGGATGAACAAAACGATAACAGAGAACGTCTGATTGAATTATGCGAACTAAACAAACTAAAAATCACCAACGGATTCTTCAGAGATATCAATACGGAGCAGAAGACGCCCACCAACTAGATGGACTGACTACCTGAAGCGTTTTAGTAATAACTGGATGCAAGCCGCACAAGACAGGGACAGATGGAAACAACTTAGGGAGACCTATGTCCAGCAGTGGACGAATACAGGTTAATGATGATGATGAGAGATATAACTCACAGATAAAATATCCAAATTTAAAGTTGCAGCTACACTTTAAAACAAGAAAGAATATTTTAGGCATCTTTATAAACGTATAAAAAATACATTACATACTCTTACTTTCATAACAGCAATCAACGTTAGAATTAGGCCGTTATTTTCACGTTCCTATTCAAAATAATGAATCAAAGAATCTACCATCTCTATACAACGATTATTTAACTTCTTATGTGACATTTTGGAATTAAATCACAATAATTTTGTTGTAAAAAGAACAGAATTTAATAATAAAAACAAATTTGAAGTGTCAACACCGCAACAGTCAAATACGTATTACCAATTTATGCCAAAATGTCACCTTCGTTCGGTTGCAGTTAAAGTGTGATCTGGACAAGTGAGCTTCGTAAGACGGCTTTATAATCCACTAATACAAATTAAATGAAACAAATTATAGTGTATTTCTTTAAGTTTACATTAATAGAAATCTTCAAATATTACTTCTACGCGTAAAGATTTTGTTAATAGGGAATTAAATAACCTTTCAAATGAGCTTGAACGCAACCCCTACTCTCTTTGAAAAAAACCATCGATTACATCATCACGCCCAGATGGATAAGGTCACTAGACATATAGCCCAAAAAAAAATTTTGTCTCCAAAGTCTCCTATTCTCAAAAAATTTTATTTATTCCATAATTTTGTCTCCCGCTGTACAGTAATAAACTTGTTGCTTATCTCCACCTCTTTTATGCTGTAAAATAATATTCCCCAATATATAAAAGGTATCACAACCAATCGTTGCCACCACTGGATATTCCCTGACATTCTCCCACGCAATTATGAACCTTGAATTGCAGAATAATGTAGATAGGTACACATCGGATGATGTTGGTTCATCTTTGTTCTTCATCTTCATCTTCATCTGCTAATGGAATCATTGAGTGCGAGACACAGGGCGGAGAAGTGTCAAAAGTAATACTATTGTTTAGGCCTCTCTGATGTTTTAGTACCCTCTCGTGGGAACCATATTGTAAAAACAAGCTATAATCAAGGCAATAAAAACGACACTATACTTATAAACGAAGTGAGTAAAAACTTCTGTGATATTTCAGGAATGTATATATCGACACATTCTATAATTTACAATTATGGTTGATTATATTTTAAGTAAAAATTTCCTCTGGAACTAGCCATTCTGATTTTTGATTTAATTAGCAAAATGAATTGAATGATAAACAGTAAATTGTTTCAGTAATTTTAAAATATCGCACAAATTATAGAAAAACTAATTACAACTTCACAAACTATTATTACCATTAACCATTACCATTATATTATTATTACTAACTATTCAAACGCGAAATTATAAACTTTTTTAGTCGCAATTTTAATTATGTTTATTACTGTTTCTTCTTATACACTTATTAATTATCTCCCTTAGTGAAAAGAGAATATATTTTCTATTAACTTGACGAAAGCTGGAAGATTGTCGTTTTGTCTTCCATTTCGGAAATCATACCCAAAATGAAAATAATCTGATCATAAATATCAAGTTAATGTTGAAGTTGATTTAAATTGGAGAGATATATTTCTTTTAACGTATATTTATTTACGATGGGTCCTGTAATGCATGCACAACAAGAAGCTTCATAATCTACATTCAAATTAGAAGTACAGGAAATCTCTCTAAATGTTCTTTTATAAGAATTGGTACAAAAGTAAGTAAAAGGTATTTACTAAAGATATGGAGTAATGATTTAAAAAAGAAGTCTATTGAAAAGGAATTAAAGACTTCATTTCCCATCAATGGACAGCAAACACAACATGTCTGATAATGTTGTTACATTTTGAAAACAATTATTTCTTCATCTTCTTTAATTTGAATATATTGTTTGACTTGTTTCGGGCTGTTCTAACTATTCTGCTTTCTCTGATATTATTAATGTGTATCTTACAGACAATTATTGATATTGCCAATTCTGTACATGTTTCTGGTCTTATTACTCTTTATTTTGTTCATCAAGATTTTTTGTGGGTACTCTTGTCTTTATACAGTCAGACCTCTTCTAGAAGTCTAGTAAACATAAAGAGACTGCTTTGTTGTATTCTGGTGATTTTTATTTATTTATGTTGTATTCTGTTAATTTCTTTGGTCTGGCTGTATAACAAAAAGCCAGATACTCGATCGTTCAAGCAAAGAAAAAGAGCTACTTCACACCATCAAAGTCCGCAAAACATCATACATTGGACACCTATTAAGTATCTGTGTGTGAGTGTGTTTGTGTTTTATTGCCACTGGTTTTAACAATCAACTGGCCAGTTACTTTGTTTTGAGTTCTCCCTTTACAAAAGATAGGGTTAGTATCTACATTTAAAAAATATTGTATTGCATTTTCTATAACAGTTAGTATATGAAATGTTAGAAACAGAAGTTTTTTACACTTTTTTTTACTACGCTGAGACATAAACCCTATTCAACACCTCGGAGGTTTAGTCCTTCGACTTTGTATTTTTTTATTTATTTTAGTTTAATTTTATTTTTTTATTTAACTCTTTATTTATTTTTTATTTTAATTGTATATATATATATATATATGGTTTCAGTTGTTTTCCGGGTTTGACTCCGCGTTAAATATTTTTGGTTTTTAGAAAAACCATTGTTTTGACGACGTTTCGGCAAGGTCACACTTGCCATTGTCAAGTCAGATTCTGCTTCGTCTTGATGTTACAGGCGAACTGATTTCTCGGTCGCTGCACGCTGAGTTTAAATATCTTGTTGCGCTTCTTGTCATTGGTCCTGTGCGCAGAGTGGGCGTGGTCTTCTTCGCTATTTTAATTTTTTTTTCGTTTTTCTGCAGAATTGTTTTCCACGTATTTGGGAGTCTTTGGGCATCATCTCTGGTGTTTAAATTTTTCGGATGTTTTTCGATCTCTATGGCTTCTCTGATTACACGTTTGGCCTTATTTTCGATGTTGGCTAGCATTGTTGTTCCATTTAAGTCTATTTTATGTCCTGTGTTTATGACATGTTGTGCTAGGGATGAAGTTTTTTCTTTTCTTTCGATGGCGTTTCGATGTTCTTCGCGTCTAACCTGTATCCTTCGATTTGTTTGTCCGATGTACGATTTATCGCAGTCTTCACACGGGATCCTGTATACGCCTTGATTTTCTAATGCAACTTTTGTTTTTGCTGATGGTAATATGGTTGCTATTTTTCTGTCGGTGTTAAAAATAGTTTCTATTTTGTTTTTTCTTAGAACTCTGCTGATTTTGTCTGTCGTACCCTTTATATAGGGCAGGATAGTTTTACCGACTGGTTTTTCTTCTTTTTCTGGATCTTTGCTGTTGTTTCGGGATTTATGTGCTTTTTCAATCATGAACATGGAGAAACCATTTTTTCTTAGACTTGTTTTGACTTTGTGCATTTCTTCATTCTTATGGTCCTCATCTGCCAGTTTCTCAGATCTTGTTATTAAGGTTTTTATTACCGAATTTAATTGTGCAGGATGATGGTGTGAGTCTGCGTGTAAGTACCTGTCAGTATGGGTTGGTTTTCGGTATACTGTATGTCCTATGCTTCCATCTTCTTTCTTAATAACTAACACATCTAGGAATGGAAGTTGTTGGTTATTCTCCCGTTCCATGGTAAACTGTATTTTTGGATGGATATTGTTAATGTGTTGTAGAAATTTATTAAGTTTCTTTTCTCCGTGCGTCCAGATAATAAATGTGTCGTCAACATACCTAAGCCACAGTTTGGGTTTATGCTCTGCTGTTTCTATTGCTTTTGATTCCATATCTTGCATAAAAAGGTTGGCTATTACGGGGGACAGTGGTGAACCCATCGGTGCTCCTTCGACTTGTTTGTACCTCTGGTCCTTGTAGATGAAGTAGGTGTTGTTTAAGCAATGCCTCGTTAAGTTTAGTGTATCCTGTGGTATTGGATATTTTCTATGTATAATTTCTAATGTTTCTTCTACTGGGACATTGGTGAATAATGAGATTACATCAAAGCTCACTAATAAGTGTTCAGGTTCCAGAATAACGTCCTTGATACGGTCGATAAAGTGGCTTGCGTTCTTGACGTAAGAATCCGCTTCCTCCGCATATGGTTGTAGCTGGTCAGCCAGAAATTTTGCCAGTGATTGTAACGGTGATCCAATAGAGCTGACTATTGGTCGTAATGGTAGCTCTGCCTTATGTACTTTAGGTAAACCGTACAGTTTTGGACATCTTGACGACTTTTCTCGTGGAATAAGCTGGAACTGTTGTTCTTTCTTGATGTTTGACGCTTGTATTTTGGCTTTCGTTGTTTTCTCCAGATACGTTGTTGGGTCTGTTGCGATAAAAAAAATTTAAACACCAGAGATGATGCCCAAAGACTCCCAAATACGTGGAAAACAATTCTGCAGAAAAACGAAAAAATTAAAATAGCGAAGAAGACCACGCCCACTCTGCGCACAGGACCAATGACAAGAAGCGCAACAAGATATTTAAACTCAGCGTGCAGCGACCGAGAAATCAGTTCGCCTGTAACATCAAGACGAAGCAGAATCTGACTTGACAATGGCAAGTGTGACCTTGCCGAAACGTCGTCAAAACAATGGTTTTTCTAAAAACCAAAAATATTTAACGCGGAGTCAAACCCGGAAAACAACTGAAACCACATATAGCTCCCGCGGAAATTTCAAATTCAATATATATATATATATATATATATATATATATATATATATATATATATATATATATATATATATATATATATATATATATATATTATATATATATTCTTTTTTTCGTCAGAACTTATGCCATGTTCAAAGTAAACCAATTCATGTTTTTTGGCCCTTTATAACCGATTTTGGGTGACCTTTATATAATTTGTAACACCCACGACTTTCGGTGGGCGAGATTTTTTTTACCAAAAATTCAAGTAACCTTAATCTACGTTGACAAACAACTAAAACTGCCCGCAATAGAATGCAAAATATTCAATTAAGTTTACATCAAGCCATGGCATGTCTGATATCGTTATGTCTAGAGGGTTTTAAGGCCCAGACAGGATAAGTTCCATCAAGTATCGTCTAACTTGTAGCAACAGTCCCACATGAAGCAATATCGCCACCAATACTGTAAACATATATACCGGTGACACTATTTAATCTTTATGTACATGATACAGCTATACCGGCCTGAAACAGTAATTGGCGGCCCGTTAAAGGTAATGAAATCTATAGAGAAACTGATTGAAATTTTTAGTGCATAATAGTCAAATCAAATATAAATAATTCAAAGGTACAATATACAACAACAAAATAAATTTCGTACAGTTTAAACTATGCAATCTGATTGAGATTTAAAACCGAACATCATTTTCTTCTTTTTATTTATTCTCACTAATGAGCAGACTAGTGCTTTTGGAGAACCAATACTTCTTCACCATATTTGCTGTTTGTGAAAATTTCTGACGGAAATCCATTGATAACTATGCAATAGGGAATTCGCAAAATATAATTAGAACCATTTACAGAGTTTAGATTTACATATTTTATATCGAAAGTATAGTTAAGGCACGTGTAAATGGTGAATTTGAATAGCCCATTAAATCGTACAGTAATATCAGAAAAGATGGATGAGATAATATCGGAATTACTTAAAGGAAATGGTTTTAAAATGGGAATTTCAGATATAAAAATACTATGTTATGAAGACGATGCTGTCTTGGTAGTAGAGACGGTCTTGAAAATGTTGAAAAATTTGAATATGACAATAGAAACTGAAATAACGAAATATATGATCACTTCTACAGAACCAGTACGAACTAAATTGAAAGCTAATTGGAAATTAATAGAAATATTAATGAATTTTAATATATTAAAATAAAGAACGCTTTCAAAGACTGGCTAACAGATTTAATATAAAAGAAAAAGACGATTTTAACTCAGAAAACTAGAACAATAGTATAGTCAGAACATTAGTCCTTCGACACGCTAGTTGAATTCACACACCTATATTAGATATATGTTTTCGGTAGCTGGAAGGTAAAAAGACGTTGGCGAAAATAACTACAAAAGCCTCAGTGACCTATGACCACAAACCTATAAAAGCCACTCAAAAATCTCCAAACCAAAGTAACCAAAGAACGTTTTAAAAAAACCAATGCACACATCGAATGTAAAGTCTTTCAGAGAACTCCACTTGAAGTGAAGGTTTGGCTATAAGATATACACAAGGCACAATACAACGGAGAACAAGATAAGAGCTACGCTACACATCACGAAGAATGTCTTAGTACGACCTATTTTTGCAATTTCGCAACTGTATATAAACATTGGTAACATATTTTTTATTTTCCCCATATATTTAGCCAAGATTCCGCATACAAAAACACAGACGCTATCGAACAATAAATTATTGTTGTTAATATATTGTTGCAGACAAAAGACTGTTCTTTCATACATTGTATGTTAACAAAGAGCACTAGAAAAATGAGTCGTTTTCGTTAAAAGTGCAGATAGCTGGGTAATTTTTGCCCACACGTACCGACAGCTTGAAAAAACAACTCTTGGCCCAACGGCCGTCTTAGTCAGTACCAGTGAGTTACAGACAGTCGTTCCAGCCAGTAGGAAGGCTGCTCAGTCATAAAAGAGACGAGTTCCAACGGCCAAACAAGAGAGTCAGAGAGATTAAGCTGCTCCGCCAAGTCACTAACAAAGAGTCATTCCATCCAGTGGGGGGTGGCCGCTGCTTTGCCATCATCAATATTTTTGTGGTTGCTGTAGTCGAAGAAGACATCGTTTTCGAAAGCCAGTGCTATCATTCTATTGGGTTAAAGTAAAACCTAGATAATTTGTTACTAAACTATTTGCTACAAATTTATGTTTTTCTGTGTTGAACTGTATTAAATCTTGTCCGGCGTATTGAGACATTGTAACCTTTATTTGGAACATTTATCTCCAACTTTCAATGAAACATTTTACGTTTATTTAAACACGAATTTACTGTATTGTATACTAATTACTACTAGTTTTGTTTAACATTTGTATCTATATATAGTGTATAATATAATATTTCTTATCTTATATACAAAATAATCTTAATGCGTTACATTGGTATTTATGTGGCAATCAGCTGTTCATTGTCATTGTCCATTTCTTTTGTAGACAAGCGGTTTAGATTGTGTGACATAGATATCCGCAATTCATCTCGTAATATTTAGTTTTTAAAACAGTTGTGTTTTTACGCCAATTCATTCACCTTTTTAAAGCACCTTGGTTATGAATAACTACTTTTTTATCTTTACCACGCATATTTTAATTTGTAAATACATATTAGGGATTTATAATATATAATTTTTGTTATTGTCGCTTATATAATAAGAAGTAACGTTTTGTAAACTCATTTCAACTATAAATGAAATATTGGTTATCGTATCGTTTTGTATCATATAATATTTAAATTTGTAGCTTTTTATATTTCATTATGTTTGAATGTATGAGTGTTTATATATATATATATATATATATATATATATATATATATATATATATATATATGTATATATATATATATATATATATATATATATATATATATATATTTGTCTTTTGATTTTACTTGTTTTTAAATAGAGTTTCATATAGTCCTCTTGGTTTTATTTTTCTATGTTAATATATTATATATTCAATGCGAAAGTGAGAAACCAGCGAGTTCTAGATTGAACATAGACATTATCCTCGCTTTATGATGGCTTTATATGTTATAAGGTCATTGTATGTGCAAAAAGCAATACCTATTACATTGAGATACGAAAGTACTTGGGAATGTAAAAGCGCATTTTACTAATCCTTATCGAATATTCCTTTAATACTAATACTAATAAGTTGACAAACTTTAAAACACTACTCAGATTTCAGATATCAGATTTAAGGTTTGTAAACCGGTACTTATATAAAAATCGTATTAAAGTATTAATTCCTAAGACCATGTTAGTATATATAAAAAAAGATTTAGTTTATAATACAAAAGCTCTAAAGCATCAATAGCTGATAACATTTAAATATATATTCAATCTTCATTACTTCATGGGGACTTTTCATTTGAATGATCAAAGTATTGAGAACTATAAAAGGGATACTAATGCGGAGGACAGAAATATATATGCTAATAATGAGAGTTCTGTCGTGGGTCTTTTGAAGCCGTTGCCTTTGAATATAGATGACCAGCGAGGGTTGTCTTTTAATTTTAAAATTGAAATGGGAACATTAGGGAAATTGATAATATATTCACGAATCTATAATATATATATATATATATATATATATATATATATATATATATATATATATATATATATACAGGGTGGTCCTTAAGTAATTGTACAAAAAGAAACAATAAATTCTAAACTTTAAAATATTACGATTTAAGCCAAATTGCTTTAATAAAATGTTGATATTAAGAAAGATACAGGGTGTTAAAGTGCAAAATTAAAATTTTATTTTTCGCTATAACTTTCATGTTTGTAAACATTACTCTGAGATAGCGCGTAACTGGGTACTTTTAAATATGAGAAATTAAAAATTTGATGCATACTTTAATGTAACTGATAGAGGGCGCCACTTATGCCACATATGTGGTATAAATTTACACTTAACTTTTTTGCTCTTTAAGTTATCTGTATTTGGGATAAAAAATATTAAAGATTCATTATTTTAACAAAAAAAAGGTATACTTGTTAATAACTTCAAAACTCAACAGTTTTCGAGATAATCGCATTTTAAAAATCAGCTGCATAGTTCTGATCTAAGGCAATTACTCCAGGCAACGAAGAAAAAATAGACAAAAACATTAATACTTCTGAATTTTGTTGACACGTTGTTTTAATGCGCCCCATACACCAAAATCAAGCGGATTAAATTCGGGGCTACGTAATGGCCATAATGTATAATGGATAAATATATCGATGACATTAATTATTTATATGATTACGTTACAGCTTATGAGTAACTATAATTACATCTCGAACAAATGGCCTATTATGATTTACTAACGAACTAATATTATGCTGAACTAAATTGCCTGTGTGTTTACTATATTTATAACAATATCGGTTATTAGAACAACGATGACGTTTTTGAATAAATGCTAAGTCTTTCAGGTTAGATTTGTAGCAAAAGTATTATGAAACAGGACACATATGTGTTATTAAATACCTGTGCTCTAGTTTCTATTTGTCCTAATAAAAATAAGTAAACAATTTACGTAATGAACAATAAGTACTCTTTCCAAATTTTGTATGAATTAAATAATTATATCAATATCTCACCACATTGCCAAGGAATATGACTACCACGACCAATCCACGACCAATCCAACGTTCAGAAAAGTTGTATTTAAGTATGTTGCATAAACCACATATTTTGGGTTTTCAGCATTTTACAACAGAGAAAAAGTATGAGTATGTAAGATGTAACATTATTATCTTTAAGTTGTTTTAATAAAAAAAAAAACTATGAATTATGCTTATCTACAGGTATTCAGTGCTTTACCGCACAAATATCAAACTAAGAATTATTGTGTAGATGACTTATAAAATGCATTTATCTCGAAAACGGTTGAATTTTCAGGTTACTATCAGGTATACCTTTTCTTTGTAAAAATAATTTATCTTTAATATTTTTTAACACAAATAGAGCTAACTTAAAGAGAAAAAAAGTTATGCGTTAATTTATGCCACACATGTGGCATATGTGGCGCCCCCTATTAGTTGCATTAAAGTAAGTATAAAATTATAATTTATCCTACTCAAAAGCACTTAACTGTAAATTTTTGTCCAAAAATATTTACAAACGTAAAAGTTATAGCGAAAAATAAAATTTTAAATTTTCACTTTAACACCCTGTAGCTTTCTTAATATCAACATTTTATTAAAGCAAGTTGGCTTAAATCGTAATATTTTAAAGTGCAGAATCTACGATTTTCATTTGTACAATTACTTAAGGACCACCCTGTATATACAGTGCTAGTCAAAAGTCCGTTCCCCCCTCGTATCTTTTGAACGGTTATTTTTATAATAGTGAAATTTGGAGGGAGGTAATAAACAGACATAGGCTCCTCAACTAGTCATAGCAGGTGACGTAATAGTGACAGATGACGTTACAGCGCCACTGTGACAGATAATTTTAAATGGGACCTTATAGCAAGTGATACCTCGTTTGAAACTCTGAGATAGCGCG
>NW_027312474.1:0-29450 GCF_040954645.1 Diabrotica undecimpunctata | reverse complement strand
ACGCGCTATCTCAGAGTTATTAAATATTTTAAAACCATTTGCAAATAAAAATGACACATTTATAAAAAATACACAACATTTTTTAAATAAATTATCCAATATTGAATTTAATTCAAATAATACTTTGGTAAGTTTTGACATAAATAGTTTATTTACGAATGTGCCATTAGATAAGACTTTAAATATAGTCAACACAAAATTGGAGAGTGATGATACATTGGCAACTAGAACAAGACTAAACGTATCAGCTATAATGGAGTTAATAACATTATGTACTGATAATACATATTTCCAACTAAATAATGAATTCTATAAACAAAATTTTGGTCTAGCAATGGGCTCTAGTTTGTCTCCATTATTAGCCGATATATTTATGGAAGATTTTGAAATAAATATTATTTCTTAACAAAATTTAAAACCCTCAGTATGGTGGAGATATGTAGATGATGTATTCTCAATATGGCCATATGGATCAGAGTTGTTGGACACATTCCTAAATAATATAAACGATAAAGAAGAGACAATAACATTTACCATGGAAAAGGAATATAATAACACACTACCTTTCCTGGATGTTTTAATCTCTAAGAATGATACTGGATACGAAACTCAGGTGTATAGAAAACCAACACACACCAACAGATATTTAAAGTTCAAATCAAATAACAATATTAATATTAAAAAGGGAATCATTAAATCCTTATACGATAGAGCCAAAATTACTTGTTCTAACAAAAATTCGTTCTTGGAGGAAAAACATTTGTTAACATCTGTTTTATTAAAAAATGATTATCCTTTATCGTTTTTAAATAAGGAATTTTCAACAATCGATCGAATAGAACAAAACAACTTAGAACGAGATCCTACAGCATATACAAGGAATAATACGAGGAAAATAACAATACCATACATAAAAGGATTATCGGAAAAGCTTAAAAGGATAGGAAATAAATTCAACATTTCAACAACATTCAAAACAACAAACACGTTGAGATCTATTTTGTTCAAAACCAAACCTAACAATGAACAAGAAAGGACAAAGAATTGCATTTATAAAATACCTTGTGAATGCGATCAGTTTTATTTAGGTGAAACATCAAGGCCATTAAATGTTAGAATAAGTGAACATCAATCCTATATTAAAAATAGAGGATTTGATAGTTGGGATAATGAACATAGGGTTCAATGGAATGATTCAAATATAGTCCTAAAAGAAACGGATGGTAAAAAGAGAAAAATCAAAGAAGCGGCTCTAATTATGCTAAATGAGACCAATTGTGTCGCGAATTCCTCGGCAGAATGTAGTAGGATCTGGTTACCCATATTGAAAGAGGAAGTTATTAAGAGGTAAATACCAGTATTGGTAAGTCAGTAACATATAGAGGATACATCATTTATGTTTTTTAAATAACAAACATATAAAATCATAATTTGGTGTTTATTGAAGGTAAATTAAATGCACGACGAAATACTTACCATGTCGGATAGTATTATGAGGTTTTTTTCCTGGTTTTTCCCTTATAATTTACTATGGAATCACTAACAGGAGAATTTTACTGTTACCATGGCATGTGTTTGTCTTTTTAAAGACGAATTACATGCTATGATCTTTTCTGACGGATATTCTCAAGTTAAAGTTGATTTCATGTAATCGAATTAACTATCTTATAAGTAAAGTCGTCCCAGGAACGCAACTCAACAATATTAGCAATATTATTTTAAAGTCGTCTACTTTAAAATGTATAAGGTATGTCTGAATTGTCAATATAGATGAGTCAGATAAAATTAAATTATTAGAAGAATTTTTCACTAAGTAACAAAAAACAAAATTTGTTTAATTTACTAATGTTTGTATTTTGAGGACGATTTCCGAAGTGGAAATTGAAACGTCAATAAACGTACTTTAACCTTTAATTGTGGCTTATTCCCAGTTAAATAGTAATTACTTTAAAATGCCACAAGAAAATAGCTTCAGAACAATATTAAATAAAGCTCTTCGAAAGTTCAGGTAAAAAATATCTCCTTTATAATTTTAATAAAATTTATTAAAAACTGGCTATACACCAACGGATCGGATGTTATCGACTTTTGTCAAGATACCTAAAAAAGCAAACGCGAAAAGAAGTAGTGACTACCGGACCATCAATTTGATAAGCCATATTTTAAAAATATTTCTTCGAATTTTGCACTCAAGGATGTACAAAAAAAACAACAAGTGGCACGCAGTTGGCCATCCAGTTTATATGTGTTTTATTGACTTTGAGAAGGCCTTTGATCGTGTAAAACATACTGAAATTATAGTCATTCTTCAGCAGGTAGCTGAAGGCAGACTCTTAACGAACCTTCGCGAGTTAGTTAGTAATGCCACTGGCGGCCAGTTTCACAATCAGTGGTTAATCCTAGGAGTTAAGTAACCTTTACCCCTAGTTTAACTGACAGATGCCGTTTGACATTCACAGATTCGGTTATGGTCACTTAACCTTAGGTTTCGTTATATTTTTCTTATGTTGGTAGGAAATTATGGGCAATAATCAGATTTTTATGGAATATTGTCAGTAAATATTATGGACATTGACCAGTATAGATGAGTTATGACACATTTGTCACGTTAGATCGACAACAATATACAAATATTATTCTCATTTTCAAGTTCTGTTCCAGTGTGGTAGTTTGTTCTAAGTAGTGGTTGTTTGTTCTTCCAAGTTAAAATTAAAATTATAAAATGGAACCCACAAAAATGTTCAAGAGATCTATCTTGTTCTTCAAAATGATTTGTTCTGTGCCTAATGATTCTCGGTCTGTCAGCTTCCTCATCACCGCTAAAAGCATTTACATCATATAAATCCATATCTGATTAATTAATAATTTACGTGTCTATCTACACTCTGTAAATGTCAACAAAACGAAATTCGAAATTAGGTTAGGATATCCTGGATAGCCAGGTTACCCATATCAAGGATATCCGGGTAACCGCTGGTTATCTTTTAACCGCAAGGTAACTTTACTTTGTGAAACCGGCCGTGAGAGACGTCTAGTTGAACGGTATTTGCCATCCCAAAAGGACCGCTACCTAAGATGACGCTACGTGGACGTGTTCTGTTACGTTACCTCGTGCTTGCAATGCTTCTTTTGAATGGTTGCTGTTTCTATGTTTGCTTTAGTGGCCTGATATTTTTATTGTGAACTGGATTCTACCTTTTGCTGGTTTGTTTTCGGTGAATTTATTATTTGGATACTCCTTTATATGGAACTGGAACTATTGTTTTTATCTGTGTATTTTCTATTGGAATTTACGTAGTTGTTTTAGCTGTTCTACCTACGTTCGAATTTCACTAGGGTATGTTACAGTGACCCTCGCTGATGAAACGTTTAAAGCAGAATGCTGGAACGAGAGAAGCACTTTTCCTTTTTAAGGTGCTGATGCTAAGATGTGTAGATGTGAATCAGGTTTTGTATTCATTGTTTCATTGATTTTCAGAAGGCATTCGATAGAGTAATACATCAGAAGCATGGAGAACTGCTTCTGATGTATTAAGGGAAAAGAATGTAGACACTTGAGGCATACGTATCATAATTAATCTGTATTGGAACCAAAGAGTTGTTTCATAATGGTCAAAATTGACAACTATAAACAGAAAACATAGACAGTAAAGGAGGCGTTCGACAGGGGTGTGTGTTATCAACAAAAGTTGATACATGTATACATATCTAAAATGGACACAAAACTTATTTAGGGAACCCGTAAATCAATATAATATAAAACAAATTAGTAATCTAATTCGATCTAATGAATAAATCTTTTATAGTCAGCCCAACGTTGTTGAGTCACCCTGTAGAAAGAAGAGACTTGATAATGACAAAGCATCTGTGTATACCGGTTCCGGAAATGGGTGGTTCGACGATAATGAAAATGACACTTAATGAATGAATCGAATAAGTGTTGAAATCTGAGACGCTTTTCATTTTTTGTGCGGTGGGGAAGCCATATTAAGTATCATCGTCAATTGCTGTAATCAGATCCTGACCCTTTAATTTTAGATCTAAACCAGAATGATTATTAGATGTAAAGCTCATCACGAAGGGTTACGCTGCAAATTTTAACTTTGAATAGAGATACGAAAAATCGGGGTGCTATAAAAATATAGGGTGTATAATATTGTAGGCGTCCGAAAGTCTTAATATGGATCACAATTATTAAAGAACGTTGATACGTCGGTAAAATAATTTTATTTTCCAATTGTATTTTATTACAATTATATAGTAATTATAAAAAACTAAGTTACCATAAGAAAATTACTTTTCTTAAGACAATTATTAAGATTTTTTTAACTATTTTTTTCCTAGTTTTATTACTATTATCAAGGACTCGTTAGTTTCACTTTAATGTGTTTATAAATGGTCCAAAATATTTAATACAATTTAAAATTACACAACGTCCTTGATCCTTGATCCGTGAAGCATTCAGTTTGTTTTTATTTCATTTTTAAATTCGCTATATTGGTGCGTGAGGTCAAGTAGGTCACAAAATATTGTATTTTGCGCCTATTAACGTGCTTCTATACTGAATATAGACTGTTTTATTGACTTATGTGAATTTGGATTTTGCATTACGGTTATGTAAAAATAAGATGTAGCAATTTAGAAATATAAATAAATAAATATAGATCAGTTACCGAGAGTTTTTACTTCCGAATTCTTTATAACTGAATCGATTCATTTGAAATTTTGTGTGTTGGTAAATAATTACTCAAGGAACAAAAGTTATACAGTGCCGAAAATTTTTTAATTCAAAATAACGCTGTTCGATAAAAGGACAAATTTCAAATAAAAAATGTAGTAAACATTTTTTTCGCTAGATCAATATTTTTGAGTTATTCGCTGTTGAAAAGTGTCATTTTTCGTTAAAAAAAAAAACATGTTTTTCAAAGGTTTTTTAAGAATAGCTCTGAAACTAAGACTTTTATCAAAAAAAGTGTAACGATTAAAAAAGCTTATAAAAAACAAAAAGATTGGCTTTTTAATGAATATTTTCAGTTCAATAGTAACTGAGTTATGGCTGTTCAAAGAAGGTTTGTTTTTGTTTTTGTCTTTCAATACGAGTATTTAACTTTAAATAACGGAAAACGGGTACATTTTTCGACAAAAACTCATATAATATTTTTAAAAGAGCTTGAAAAGACCTTTAAAATGAGTGGTCGTAAAAGTCTTTTGCACAATCTGTACGTGAAATACCATCAAAAAAACGATGGGTTTCTCAAATTTTTGTAAAAAAAAACGCAATAAAACTAACGTCATGTTCACTAGGATTGAAATAAATTGTTTTCCTTATAGATTTCACTTTATTTTAGTATTTTTTGTATGATCCAAAAGTTTAGCCACTTTAGAATACCCAGTTTTTGAAAAAAGTATTACATTTTTTTTGTAAATATTAAAAAAAAAATCTTTTATAAAACTATAAAAGATACGTAAAAGATGACACAATACAAAAAAATAGGTTTTTTTTTTCAAAAAAATTTTTATTTTTTAATTTTTTTTTTGTAGCTTAAAAAATAACGGAGATATAGTTGGTTGAAGTTTGCTTTATAGCGCATGAACCACTGGTCTCCGACCCGTTGACCCTTCACCCTTTAAAGATGAAGGACTTTAGAATGTTTTAACATTCCTATACTTATAGCCCGTTAAATTACCTGTAAAATCGTTTTTTTTATGCATGTTGTAGCATCAAAATTAACCGAGTTATTGTAAAAAAGCCAATAGTACTTTTTAGAATAAATTTTGGAGCATGGAAAAATTTTATAATTTGGAGCATTGGAGCATTTCGATGGAACTAATAGACATTTAATATATACATATGATGTTTTCTATAGCAGCTCTGCAGAGCTCGATGATATTTTAGAAGTTGGGAGGTACAGCAGAATTTTATTATATGGACTTGCCAAAGATACCCAGATAAGTAAAATAAGTAAGGTCGAAGATTTTTCAGCCTTGCTTCAACAAATGAGGTACGAATCTTTTATTAAAGCCACCACTAAAAATAGTGCTGTTAAATTATCATCTCTTATTCAGACTATAAGTACTCTGGATGAACATACAAAAGGGTTTATTTACAAATCCAGATATGGTTGGGAAATAACAGCTTAAATATTTTGGATTGGGGTTGGTCTAAAAGTGGAGATTCTTTAGAACCAATTAAAATGCAAAGTTTACCAGCTCCAGAAGAACTGCTGAAAATGATTTTTTGCAATTGTACAAAAGGTTGCGGATCAGCGTGTTGCTGTCGGAGGCTGTGATTATTTTGCAATGCAACATGCGGAACATGCTGTGGTGACAATTGCCAAAATTGTCCTCCAGTAAACGAAGACCAATTGGACGGTGAAAATTATGATTCCGATGATGAATAGATATTCATTTATTTTATACCTCGTTTTATATAAATATTATTTATTTTTAGTTTTTTGGAAAATAAAAAAATTGTAATATATTATAAACTTAATTTTTTCTATTTATGTCCATGTCTAAGTTAAGGGTTTAAGGATTTTATTTTCATCAAAAGGGGTGCTTGTAAGGGTTGAAAAAAGTAGGCTCATTTTATAAGTAAAAAATTAATTTTTGTCTACCAACAATGCACTCTAAAAATGTTTCAAATCGTTAAAAATATTTTTTAATTCATTTTTGACAAAGGGGGTGGTTGTAAGGGTTGAAATGTTAAAATTATAATAAAATGTTATTTTATAAGCAAGAAATTAATTTTTGTTTAATAAAATGCACTCAAAAAATGTTTCAGACCAATAAAAATATATTAAATTAATTTTTTAAAAAAGGGGTTGGTTGTGAGGGTTGAAATGTTGAAATTATAATAAAAAGTTATTTTATATGCAAAAAATTAATTTTCGTTAAATAAAATGCACTCAAGAAATTTTTCAAACCGATAAAAATATTTTTTAGGGTTGAAAATTTCCAATAAATAAAAAATTATTGTATAGCTAGGGTATTAATTTTTATTTGTATTTAAATACATAATTAAAATATCTCAAGCTGCTACGACTTTTTTTTTCATATTATTTTTATAAAAAGTATTAGCTTTTAAGGGTTTTTAAAGGGTTTTAAGGGTTGAAAATTGTGAATAATTAATTTTCATACTAGAGAACACATTACAATATTTACCTTATGCGAATAAATAAGATTTAAGTGTATAAAATAATTAAATCCGTGTTTTTCCCAGTTTCTTCAATAAGGGGTAGTTTTCACCCCTTAAAAACAAAAAGCTCACCTAGGGCGTATATAACTTTTGAAGTGGAGGGTAAAATAAGCTTATTTTGAAATTTTCAAAGAAATCGACGCAGTTATAAAAAATTCGGAAGTATTACCATATTTTAAGCCTCAGTAACTGGACTAATAAGATGGCGAAGAAAATGGGTTTACACAACCATTTAAGAAAGGAATCGGCGTCGCAACCCTATTTTAAATACATTTAAAAACATTTTTTTTTAAATATAATTGATAAATGGGAACTACAACGTTAAAGGGGTTTTGGAGAAAGGGGCGAATTTGTCCTTATAGACTAGGGTCCATTTTGATAAATTCTATGCAGTTTTAGTACATTGACATCCACAGAAAAGTTGTTCAAAATTAAATTTACTATCGAAATGTCACCTTTTAAAGCTAAAAATAATTTTTTGACGAAAATATAATCAAAAAACGAGGGAAAAACAGGAGCAAACGCGATTTTTCTTTTTTGCCGCATAACTTTTTTCCACGGATGTACAGGTATATAGGCATTGCTATAGCAGATAGCATGTAGCAGAAAAAAAAAACTTTATCCTTTCTCTTCAAAATGACATTTAGTCAGGTAGAAGTCTTTAAAATTCACAGTATCCCGATTTTCAAAGTTTACCACTCACACTATTTTTGGGCCATTTTTGCTATTTTTTCTCACAAATTGTTCTATAACTCCTTTCTACGCAGTTTTAGGTATATAAAATGATACATTAAATAGAAAGAAAAAACAATTACCTTTAAAATCGTCTACTGTAAAGGCTCTAGGACTAATGTTAAGCAAGATACGGTTCTTTAAAATTTTCTACTTTCAACGATTGACTGGATGCAGGGTTTTTTAAAGCGCCATCCACAGTTGCGGATACGTCAACCAGAAGCATGTAGTTTGTCAAGGGCTACATCTTTCAACAAACATAACGTTGGTATTTTCTTCCACAACTTAAAGTCTGTGTATGACCGTTCAGACTGTTTTTCTCATGGAATGCGCATCTACAATTTAGATGAGACTGCAACAACAACTGTTCATAAACCAATAAAAGTACTGGCACCTAAGGGTAGTAAACAGGTAAGCAAATGTACCAGTGGGGAAAGAGGAGTGCTCGTTACAACATGCTGCAGAGTAAGCGCTTCTGGAAATAGTTTACCTCCGGCAATGATTTTCCCAAGAAAAAATTTCAAAGAGCACATGATCAGTGGTGCTCCTCCAGGGACTCTGGGATTGGCCACTAACAATGGCTGGATGAATGGAGAGGAGTTTGTTAAAGTTATGGAACACTTTATAAAACACAGTGGGTCCACAAATGAGAACCCTACGTGTCTTATATTTGACAACCATGAAATTCATTTGACTGTTCCAACATTAAACCTTGCCAAAGAAAATGGAGTGACTATTGTTACATTACCTCCTCACTGTAGTAACAAACTGCAACCACTTGATGTGACTGTTTATCAGCCATTTAAGGCATATTACAATGCTGCTGAATGATTCATGGCTTTTTTTACATTGAATTTCGTCTCATAGTGCCCCACCCTCCCTTAAACGAAATTTTGCAGGTGGGATTTAATCGTAACCCAAGTTCCATTCATGTGGGTAAAAGGACGAATAAGACGGTAATGGAAGTAACTGCAAGGGAGGTAATGGGAGAATAAAATAAAAAAATAAATGTGGATGATGGCGATGAACGCAAGGAAAGCTTAGACAGAAAAATATTGCTGTAGAGAAATACAAACAAAGCAGTTATAGATACCAGTTTTCTCAGGAAAGAAAATAAGGTGATTTCTAAATGGGTAGAGGAGTTCGATGACATACTGAACGTTGACAGGCCAGCTGCAGGACAGAGGCCGGTAATTGTGGTAGTGAACCGTAGGTTGAGCAGCCAAGATTGGAAGAGGTACATTAAGAAAAGGCAAAGTCCGCGGAGAAAATAAACTCTAAAAAAAATCCACAAGGAAAATAATTCCTGTAGCTGGCTGTATACCACGTATAACAAAAGAGGTTAGTCTTTGTATGTGGGTATATTTTATTTTATAAAAACCCTTAAAAGGGCAACATTACAAGCACGAACGTTTTCGGAACAACTGTTCCATCATCAGGTTAAAATACCTAAAATAAGTATAAACCATTTAATTACAGCAAACGTGGTTTAAAATTTTGACTAAGGTTAAAAAACAATAAAATGGTTATACTTACAGGTTACCATGCCTGAGCCACCAAAATATTTGGGTAAAAACCCTTTAAAATGTAATGTGTTACCAAAGATTGTACATGTTGTTGATAATATTATATGATGTTTAATATTTTAATTAGATTTTACTTCAGGTAACATACACCCATGCTTAAGTGAGTTCCAGTGTCCGGAGAGTAAACCTCTTCAAACGGACTACGGCTGGAAAAACTGATTGATAAAATACCCATGAACGGTGTCAAAAACAAAATGTCAATGAACCATGAAACAGTGTTAGTTAAACATTATATTACTACAGCCAAAAGATTAAAAAACTTTGATGATGTTAAAATGATAACAGCAATCCAGGTGTTGGGATTTAAAAATATTTTTTCTATAATTATTTAATATTGGATATAAAAGATGTAAATTACTGGTGTTGTTGAAAGTCATGTTTAAGAGGATGACGGATGCATTAGGCAGCTTATGTTACTCTTTATCGTATGGAGTGTGGTCTAAAAGGTGTAATTTGTGAAGAATTAGCTGAAATATATGGAAATGTCCTTTTATGTTGCTTACATCTAGGACAAGGAAAAATGAATATTATATATTTGTAGCTAATGTAAGACTTCGTATGTAGATGAAATTGTTTAATACTGCTTGTATCGTAAAAATTTTTAATATAAGTGAGTCCAATAGATTGAGAAAAGGGATTGAAAATCTTCCGGCTGAAGGAATTAAAGTTATAATATATGTGATTTGGAAAGACTGAGATCCTCAGAGACTTGGCAGGAATAAAAGTAAATGGAATGACTAAAGAATAAAGGAGAGTGGGTTAAAGGGAAATGAATGAGTTAATCAACAAAATTAGAGATGATAGAGGTCCTTCATGCTTAAAGCATCTAGCACCCTGAACAAAATATATTTTGGTTATATTAAATTGGATTGTGTTTAAATGTTTACTGAGTTTAGAACTAATGAGTGGATGGTAGATATATGAAAAGACAGAGAAATAGCAAAAGAAAAAAGAATGGACAGGAATATGATGTAAACGTGAAGATTGTAAAATAATGAAATAGTGAGGTATAAAAGATATGATGTTAACAATAGGGGGCTGAAAAATTCTTTTAGAGGGAGTGTTGTGACAGTAGTGTAGAGAGAATGGTTGTTTTAAAAAGCAACAATTGTTGAGAAGGATTAAGGTGTTGACGTTTATAGAGGAAGGTCAGATAAAGAAGATGGGGTAAATTTGAGAAGTGTGGGTTATGAGAAGAGTTGTCGGTGTAAGGGTTGAAAGTCACGGTTGAAAGATACATGGCGATTAACACAGTTGGGGCTTCTTTGCTTTTCCTTGACTATTTCCAAGTCTTCATATAGATCTAATTTTAGAAAAATTTTTTGAGGTATATTATGTAACAAAGAGACGTCTTCTGGTATGTTGAGGGTATGTTTATGTTGTGCAAGATGTTGTGAGAAGGTGGAAGTGTTCTCTTTTTTAGTGTGTTCTAGGGAACGGGAAGTTAGTGATCTACAGGTTCTACCTATATATGTAGCATCACAATCAGAGCACTGTAATTTATAAACACCACTACGATCCATGTAGTTGATGCAATCTTTTGAATTGGTTAAACATTGTCCTAGATTGTTCAGGACTTTAAAAGAAATGTGGGTATTCTCAACAGATCTTTTTAGGATATATCTGATATCTCCAGAAAGACGTTCTTGAAGGTAAGGTAAGGAAGCATAATGAGGTTTAAAGGTCAAGTCTCTGGGGAACGCAGCCTCTCTCAATAGTTTGAGTTGTCTCTTATTAATAAGTTTGTTAATGAGGTTGGAGTCATACCCATTGTTGGATGCTATTTGTTTTAGAATATTGAGTTCTGTTTGGTAGAATAAACTCTGGCGCTTCGTAGACCAGACGGTCAAGATTTGGGTACAGTCCTTCATAAGTATAGTTGCTGTACTATATCTGGGTCAATGAAAAAATATCCGAGTAATGGAGATTGGGTATTATTTTTCTAATTCATAAGAGGGAGTTACCCAACTCAATGTGGGGCATGTAGAGTTTTTCGCTGATCTACTACAAAGAAGGTTGTCTGCATTATGCGTCAAGCAAAGGAAGTGTGCTTCGACTAGGTTTATCAAGTCGAGAAGACTGACGTGTCTTGGGCACGTGGATCGAATGCCGCCGGAGACACTCCTGAGGAAAATTTTGTAAGAAAGAATGAAAGAGGAAAGGAGAGGGAGACCAAAGACGAAATGGTTACAGGACGTGCAGGAGAATTTGAATGCGATGCAAGTTACTCGTTAGAGGGACGCGGCGAAGAGGAGATAAGTCTGTAGGCAAATTGTGGAGAGGTCAAAACCCACCAAGGATTGTATAGCCTACGATAATGATAACGCGTGATAAGAATGGCAACTATCAAAGCTCCTTCACAGTTCTTTGATTTGGTGTATCTCTTCGGATATGTCGTCCCAACTGATATCGACATACGCATGGTATTGAGCTTTGTATCGAGGGTTGGCTAATCCAACCGCCTAGTGTTAACATCTGAGATAGCGCGTGATACTCATGATAACTCTGCATGAGGTCTCTTCTACGCAAATCTCATAATTGCTATGAAATATGAAAAACATACTATAATCTACAATTTCTATAATGTACCTGTAAGCTCTGATGCAAGTTTTACGGGAGTCTTATTTACAGGGAAATTACAGCTAAACTGAAAAATACTCAATGCAATTTGACTTTTTAGTTTTCAATTCCGTCGAAAATGCGCGCTATAAAAAGTAATAAATTCCTGACAGAGATTAATAGTGTATATCTTCGAGAGGCATCCTCGGTGCCTAACCCTAACACAGTTATGACCGTTTTGGCGCATAGTGTTTGATAATGTCTACCGCACATGCAGACAAAACGCCAGGGACGAATAATTCCAGACCATGTCCCATTAACCCCGAAAACAATATATTCATAACGAGAATTAAATTTTATTGGGATTCCTTCCATCAAAAACTGTAACTCAGTACATAATATATCGTCATTGTAACGCTCACACAAAGTAGTTAAGATTTCACGATATAATATATTCACACAGTGCCAATGCGGGTTGTCGTAGTCCCATAAAAAATTAAACGGTATATACTTTGTCAATATCAAGTGACTCGCCATACGTATTCACCGTATAGATATCTAAACATTGCACATACAGGTTGGATGCAGGAAGTGTTTTTCTTGTATTTGTGTAGTCTATGATCACCTGTCGAGTACGACACAGTGTACACGTTACGCAACGCTGAATGAATTATTATTACAAGGTAGCTTTGATTATCTGCCTACCTATTAGCTACAACGAGTTCTGCACAAAAACAGTCGGCGTACTTTTTTATTTAAATACTATTTTAATACTAAAATACTACGTGATTTAACAAAGAAAAGTTTTTTTTTCAACAAGAAAATTTTCAATGTGGTCAGCTCGATAAACACATTTATTCCCACGATATTGCAAATTAGAAATGCTTTAATGTAGGTCCATGAATCAAAGTTCGAGCTTTTGTTTCAACTTTGGAAAGAGACGATCAAATATAAAAACATTATGCATTTTTCTCGTTGCTATCGTTAACTTGTAGTCCAATGAGTGTTACATTAAAAAAGGTCTATACAACATAATGAGTTGATATACATCAGTGTATAATGATTTGCATACCCATAAGGCCTGTTTTAAGTTTCGCTAATTAAACAGAATCTCTGATCAAGAGCGAAATGAAGTTCTGGTTATACAGGAACGAAATCAAGTTCTGGATGTAAGTAAAACCACCAACCCAGTATTGACCGTTTTATTGATACTAACCCTGTTTTTAATAACTTGAACAGTTAGGACCTCTGACTTGGTTTTTAGCGACTCCTCTCACTCTGATCTGTTATGTGCTTTTATAAATGAATTACGAGCTTCAAGCCTTACTACAAATATGATTAAACAAAAATAATTGTTACGGCTTACTCAACAGCATGTGGCAAACAAATAAATGTGGGCTACACATGGAATAATATTTGAGAAAATTAGTGTTATTTACACGAGGAATAAAATTCATTGTTTAATAGATGATATTAAACATGTTGTAAACGCGAAGAACAAAGTAGAATAGATTAAAAATAGAGATAATAATGTCGTAAAATATAAACGTAATATAAACATAACATAGAGGAAGGGTGGGCAAGTTAACATAGCCAAGCAAGACGACACATTGCCCCCACCACGAAAACTAGTCCATTACATGGTACAATTGAATAGCCCATTGTTCGTTCAGTCCACCCGCTCGTTACAATCCACAATCTACTCCTTCACAATCCCAGTAATCGCTTGATAGTCTTTGGATGTGGATGCTCCGTACGTTTAAAAAACTATTCACGTTTTTGTGTAATTGTTACGTGTTGGTCCAATGTAAGTACCATATGTTTCGTTATAATATTTATGAAATCGTAGCATTAGAGATAAAAAGGGTGTTCCTAAGCTTTACCTTAGGATATTGCAACTGCTCTTAGTTTAAGGTAAAAAAACTCTGGGCCCAAATTTTACCCAAAACTCCTTTAAAATAAAATTCTCAACTAATATTTTGGGTACTTACTATTAATATAGAAGTAAAAACATGGTACCTATATATTTTTTTAGTATATTTTTAAGCTCTTACCTATAGTATTTTTATCCAGTTTTTTCTATTCATTTAAATTATGGTGGGACCTGTCTGGGAGAAGTAATTATCAATATTGCTCCCCCTGTCCCCCATAGATCCGCCCTTAGCCTTCATGACCTAAAATTTGCAACTGCTGTTTTATTTACAGATGGTTTCTAATTATAAAAGAAAAAACAATAGAGAGGCATGGAGTGAGAAGAACATGGAGCGAGCGTTGCAGGCTGTAGCGGAAAAGCGCATGGGTTGGTTAAAGGCTAGCAGGCATTACCAAGTGCACCAGGCAACACTTCGCCGCCGTGCCATGAATCGAAATAAAATAGCAGTTGGTACAAGAAAGCATCTTGGCAGACATGAAACAACCTTAAATCGAGAACTAGAAGAGGCTCTAGTAGAGCATATGCTAGCACTGGAAACCAGATTTTTTGGCTTAACGACCGTAGATGTCCGCATTTTGGCATATGAATTTCCAGTGAGAATGAAGTTAAAACATCAATTCAATAACACGAAAAACATTGCAGGCAGAAGTTGTCTACGCTCTTTTCGACTAAGGCATCCGAATATATCTTTACGTCAGCCAGAGGCAACATCAATGGCACGCGCTGAAAGTTTTTAACAAACCACAAGTAAAGACCTTTTTTAAAAATGTACGTAACGTAATAAATAATGAAGAAATCGACAAAAGTATGATTTTTAACATGGACGAGTCAGGGTTGACAACTGTACAAAATACTTCTAAAATGTTTGAGCTAAACGGAAAGAAACAAGTGGGTGCCATCACCAGCGGGGAAAGGGGAGTACATTCAACTGTAGTAGCGTGCATGAGTTCAGGGGGAACTTATATTCCACCTGCTATAATTTTTCCTCGGAAGAAATTCAATCCAACATTATACGACGGAGCGCCCCTTGGGACTTTATGTTTGTACAATGAATCAGGTTACATGACCGGGGAACTATTTTTAAAATGGATGGAACACTTTATTAAACATGTTCGACCGAACACCAAACACAAAGCCCTGCTAATTTTAGACGGGCATGTCAGCCATAAAAATTTAGAAGCATTGGAACTTGCAAAAAACAATTCAGTGGTGCTATTTTGCTTGCCTTCACATTGCACACATCGTCTCCAACCTCTCGATGTGTGCTTCTTCGGGCCACTAAGTGAGTACTACGATGCAGCAGCAACTCAATGGTTGGAGTAAAATCCAAGTCGTGTCCTCACTCTTTACCAGGTCGCGTCGCTTTTTTCTTCCGCCTACAATAAAACCGCAATACCAACGATAGCTTTAAGCGAATTTAAAGCAACAGGGATCTCACCTTTCAACCCGGATATATTACCAGAACACATGTATTTGCCCAGCACAGTAACTGACTTACCACTTGAGGCCAATAAAGCAAACACTGAATCCCTTAATCCGGGTGCATGTTTTACTGCAGCAGAACATTTGAATGAAGAAGATCCGCAGTCATCTACAACGGTAAATACAAAGCCACATGAACATGTAGAGTCTTCAGCTAATGTTGCAAATTTCACCTCTTCCTCAGGGAAATGCAAGAAAGTCCAGAAGAAGAAAGGCCAATAGTTACCAAGATGTTCTCACCACGAATCCATACCTCCAGAGTCCTCGCGAACAACAAAATATTAAGAAAGCGAGAGAGGTAAGAGGGAATAAACAAAACTCAGTAAAGAAAAATTTGTTTGATGGTACCTTAGAATGTGAAGATAAAACCACTCAAAAAGATTGTCAAGATAAGAGAACCGGAAAATTAAGAAAAAGTGAACAAAGTGCGGCAGTTAAAATCTATGAAAAAAATCAGACTGTGAAGAGCCCTTTAATGAGGACGACGACGATGATTGCGCATGCCTCTATTGCAATGAGTTATATAGCCTATCCAAATCTCAAGAAGGCTAGTTACGTTGCCAAAAGTGTCAAATGTGGGCTCATGCAGAATGTGCAGGACTATCAATGAAGGCTAAGAACTTTATTTGTGAATTATGTTTTGATAATTGATCACTTTATGTATAAATCCACGTATATGCCGTCTTGCCCTCTAGGGTAGGGCAAGATGAATTGCCCTACCCTAGTAGGCTAGTTATGTTTTTGTTTTTCAAACTTTCACTTGATAAATATTAAAAAAGAATGTTCTGTTTGTATTATGGCGCTTTTTAATTCATGATACCTTTTACATTTTTCAAAACAAATCGATTTTACCTTCAAGTATGTCGACTTGCCCACCCTTCCCCTAATTCTAAATATAATGACAATAGTCTTTGAATTGATCAGCTAGCCTAATAGTGCAAATCAAAAATCATAATACGTAAAAAAATGTAAAAATATAAAGTCACCTTTAGTGAATTTTTCTATAGTTCATCTTATTGCTTCGTATAGTTAAGAAAAATTTCATTCCCAGACTTCTGTCCTTTGACATATTCTAAAATTTATAGTATAAGACAACAGTGTCCTATCCCAAAATCCATTATCCTTTCAAAACAACAATCCCAATAATTAGCTACATAGAAAAAGACGCTTATTTTCCTGAAACAATGGTCCGTTTTGACTTATAAGCCGATGAACCGAACAAAAGGTATTGTCATGCCGAAATAAGCCCTGTTTTGTTTTCGGGGACTCGAATAAATTGGCCGTTCGGTGAATGCAAAAGAAAGTTGAGCTGTCATCTGTCATGTTCTCTAAAGTCGGGTACCGATATGGACAGGTACCCTATTGAGATTCAATTAGAGAAGGAGTTTTTGGAATTGAAGGGATTTTTTGTGTACAGGGTCGGTCTAAGTCACACACAAAAATGATAGGCCAAATGTGCTATTCTTATATTCATATTATGATAGTCATATTCTTGATTTGGCTTATTTTACAAAGATTTTAATTAAAAAATTGTATTTAGAGATGCCACTATTTTGTTTTAGCGTTTTGTTTTTCAAGTTTAGATTTAGATTTAAAATGTCCTGTTAGGTTATATTATAAAGATTTGAGTAGTTACACTGATTTCCAGCCTCTTGATAAAACAATGCTATTTTATCAAAAGTTCTGTTTTGTCGCGCAATATATTTGTATATTGCAACCGGCATTTGTAGTTCTTGAAAATATTATCACAAAGTAACCATCTTTGTTTGTGCGGATATCCGTAATGCTTTTATCTAATGAAAACAAATAATTTGAAGTAAATTTTTGACGCATCAAATAGTGTTTCTTATTATATATATGTATATTATATTATTATATATAAATTTGCCTTTATTTGGAATATTTGAGTATAGCACTGATGCATTAAGATTCTTCGCCTGAATAATTGATTATGCGATTGTCTGTTATAGTCATAGTCACTTTTAGTTTTTCCAGAGGCATTATTCTATTTCTTTATTTCCTCTCTTGCCTATCTTTTCGGGGCGGGAGGTAAATATATATGAAAAAAAATATCGACAAAAGAAAATTCGAGAATAAACAGAAGGAAAATGAGGTAAAAAAATTTAAATATAGTATACGATAAACACAAGAGTTCCTTCCAAGATCTTTAAGAACAAAAACTATCAGTGATTGATGTCTTATTTATAAATAAAAAATAATGTATCACGCTTTATAATGCTAAGAATCCAGTCGCCTACAGATTTTACCATCTTATCCAGCTAGCATATTAATGTTTAAAATTTGACGGTTTTCAGCGTGTTTTATTATTTTTTAAAAGGACAAACAATTTTATTCCATAAGTGGTTTCCACACTGTATGTCTAAACATTTCTGATTTAAGTGTGTTGTTAGGATTATTAAAATGAATCATATAAATTTGATTCCGGATCTTTTTCGATTTTTTCAGATATTTTGAACCAGCTCATTGTTTTTATATCTTGTATAGAAAATATAATTAAAAAAATATTATTAATAGTATTCAGGAGTTTCTATTGAATAAAGTTAAATTATATTACCGATTGTATTGTAGAAAAATAATAATAAAACTAATAATAATAATGAAACTAGACAAACGAGTGAATGTTATGTGTCATTGAAAAACCAGAATCCGGGTGTTCCAAGAGTATCCATGATACTGTAGATTTACTGCTGCTATATATGTGTTGCTAAATTTACAGTTTAAAAATTAATCAAGAAAACAAAGATCATCCCTTAAACCCCTTAAATCTTCGCTATGCCGACAAAAATTCAAATCAATGAGTCATTCAAACAAAGAGTAGAAGCAACGTACAGTTTTTTTACTTAAGAGACGAACGGTTTTTTACTTTATTAAGATAAGATATAAAAATAGAAAACAAACAAGCCAATATGACAATCATAAACATATATGCATCCACAGAAAATGCACCAGAAAATGGTAAAATTGAATTATATGAACAACTGGAAGAATTATATGAAAGGTTACCCAGACATGATATAGTACTAATGGTTGGTGACTTCAATGCAAAAGTAGGCAAAGAAAACCAGTATAAGGAAGTAGCAGGGAAAGAAACCATTCATGACGAGACAAACGATAACGAAAGAAAATTATGCCAACTAGCAGCAATAACAAACAGTTACATTATAAGCACAAACTTCATGCACAGAAAAGAGCATAAAGTAACATGGTTGATACCTGGCACAACAGATGGCAATCAGATAGATCACATACTAATACCCAAAAAATGGAAAGCAATATTGCACAATGTCAGTTCATATAGAGGAGCAAACGCGGACACAGACCATTTTCTAGTAATAGGAGAAATCGAAATGAAAATAATTAAAGCAGAGAGAAAAAGACAAAACAAAAGAAGATGGAATCTGGAGAAGTTAAAAGTACAGGAACTAAGAGAACAATATGAGACAACCCTAAAGGAAAATCTAACAGTAGCAAATAACACAGAGGAAATATGGAAAAATATAAAAGAATCCAATTTGAATTCAGCTGAAGAGGTGCTAGGACAGAGGGAAATAAAAAGAAGGAAAGAGTGGTTTGATGCAGAATGCGAAATCAAAATCAAACAGAAAAACCAAGCAAGAGATAAATCGATATCAACTAAAGAAGAACATCATCAAAACGAATATAAAGAAAAAAAGAAAGCAGGGGATAATTGTTGCAAGAAGTTAAAGGACCTAGAAAAGAATAGTAAAGACAGCGCCAAACTATTTGGATACCTAAAAGCTCAACAAAGAAAAGGCAGATCAGTAGTTAAAATTGACAATAGATCATGGGAAACACACTTCACAGAACTATATAGATGCAAAGAAAGCCTGGAAGATGAAGTAGGTGCAATGTAAGACATTAGAGATAATGAAATAGGGATACCAACATAATATGATGAATATTTAGACATCATTCAAAAAATGAAACAGAAAAGAACACCCGGCCCCGATGAAATTCCCAATGAGCTGATTAAAAACGGAGGAAAAAGTTATTAACAAGCATCTCATATAACCTAATAGTTAGAATATGGGAAGCGGAAGAAATGCAAGAGGATTGGAAGAGGGCAGAATTATACCAATATTTAAGAAAGGAGAAGTAACAAACTGTAACAACTATAGAGCAATATCTCTACTGAGCACAACATATAAAATTCTAACAGCCCTCATCAAGCAAAAACTCACTCAATCCACAGAGAAAAAATTGGGGACTACCAGCAAGGATTCAGAGAAGGCAGATCCACTACAGATGTGATCCACATAGTTACACAAACAATAAAAAAATGCCACGAACACAACATAGAACTCCACATCCTCTTCGTAGACTAAAGCATGTTCATAATTTCTTTAAATTATTCCCTTTAGTAAATTATTTTCACGCCGCCCATGCCTGCATATCTTCCTCAAATAACCGACACTACCGAGCGATTCGTTACGCCTTTTTTTTAACAAAGAAATAACTTCGCCAAATGCTCCTTCTTCTTTCTATCTTGTTTTGGTACATAAAAATCTTTCCTAATAACAAAGGAAAAAGGACCTATTGTGAAATCTCCGAGCTACCTTCTCAGAAAAACAGAAGAGTTGTTTTTCGTAGAAAGTTTACTTTCCATTGGTAAAAGCTATGAAATTTAACCCCAGTAGCCCGGCTATTTAATGTCAATTTCGCGTGGCATTCTTCAGTCAATATCCCCTCCCTATTTTCAACCTTCGCTTGTCTAAGCCCATCTAAGTTCACAATCGATGTTCATTTCCAAGTTGGTTCCTGTGGCAAGCGGTCTTATCTTCGACAATCGGCGGTAAGTGGATTTTCAATTCATCCTTATTTATCTTTACACAGTGTGTCTTATATTAATTATTTTCTCTTTTGTCAAACAGACGTCTTCCAATTGAAGTCACTTCTGTTTGCCGTTCAGATTCTACGCCGTTCAGATTCTACGCCGTTCAGATTTTACACCGATTCATATTCTACACCGTTCATATTCTACACCGTTCATAGTTTACACCGTTCATACGTGTACACTATTCAACCATTCACCGCTACGTTCGTTCACCTCGATCATCAGTCATCTTCATTTTATCTCAACTACCTGTACTACTCCGGTCTAGCTGTGTCTTTTCGTCGGCCTAAGACAATCTAAGGGATTACGTTAGGAAGACCGCAATTTATTGTGGGCG
Source organism: Diabrotica undecimpunctata (assembly GCF_040954645.1). Lineage (NCBI taxonomy): Eukaryota > Metazoa > Arthropoda > Insecta > Coleoptera > Chrysomelidae > Diabrotica > Diabrotica undecimpunctata. The sequence goes on along the minus strand of NW_027312474.1, from coordinate 8,747 downwards.
TGTCATCCCAATTACCTGTTGTACGGACCGAAGTCAAGTGCCTTATTGAGGGCGTAATACCATTATCTGAATACACCTGTTTCGTGAGTATAAGTTTTATTGACTAAACTGTGATAACGAAATCTTTAGAAGTTGATTTATGACTCCAGTTCAGTGTACCTTCTTATTTATGGAGGTTTAGTTTGACTGAGTATAAAAATACAGGATAATATATACGTATAAATAACGTACAATTTATTTTATATGTAGATTATATTTCTGATAAATTCTCTTCTTAGATTTGAAGTGATCACGATCAAAAACCTAGTAACTTCATGTTTAGGTATCCTCAAGGCATAAAATTCACTTGCTTGCCAAATATTGACGTAGATATAATTATAATGTTCCTTGCCTTTTTCTAATTCTTGAGGATACTAAATTATTTATAGCTATTTTTCAAAGAGATATTTTTTGTTTGTAATTAATAATAAGTTATGCAATAATCATGCCATTTAACTGTTCAATAAAATTTGGTATAGTACATTTACTTTAACAAATATACCTAAATATAATTTTGTTAAAGAACTATTTGCTTTTTATTTCTTTTATAATTTTTTATATAATTTGAATTTATATTTTTGTGTTTCTTTTCCAGGCATTTTTTATTGAATTATATTATTATTTGTTTGATCGTATATTTTGAGTATATGTGTCGAAATATTAGGAGTGTACCGCATAATTCCGATACCTTTTCTCTCACGGTTTACTTTATTCTCGCGGGAGTTCTCTAGCTGTACCTTACCTTTCTCGTCATCCTTTTCTATGTGCCTTAAGGTTTCCCTGTTCCTCTAAAAATAGGGTGGTGCCCAAATAACTTTTCTTCTCTTATCTCTTATCTTCTCTTCTAACTTCTTGTCTTTGTGTTGTAAGTACTTCTTTAATTGATCCGTGGTATTTGAGCTGTAACAAGAACCCCGACCAAGATACCTCTACCAGACTGAAGCCCGAGCCTAGTACCGTTCTTTGTGTAACCTCCAATCAATCATCTAGAGGGTACAAGACTTCAGACAAGCCTTTGACTGTATTGGAAGAAATAAGTTATTTATTGAAATAAAAAATTAAAATATACCAGCAAAATTAATCAGATTAACAAAAATGACCATGGATGGAGCTCGAGCTCCAAACAGGAGTGCGGCAAGGCGATTCCCTGTCAACCACATTATTCAACATAGCAGTAGAAGGAACAGTCAAGGCCAGCAAAATTAAAGGTACTATAGCCCACTCCTCAACACAAATAGTTGCATATGCAGATGATTTAGTTCTTATGGGAAGAGACAAGGAAAGATTAAAAGAAGCAGTAACAATCCTGCCAAAAGAAGCACGGAAAAGAGGTCTAGAAATTAACGAAGAAAAAACAAAATATCTACTATGCTCTAGAAGAGAAGATAACAGGACGAGAGAAATCAAAATAGAAAACTACACCTTTGAAAGAGTCCAACAATTTAAATATTTGGGAGTAATAGTGAATGCCCAAAACAAGAGAAGTGAAGAAGTAACGGAACGAATACTAGCAGGCAACAAAACATACTGGAGATATCATATTCTCAGGAAGGATAAGAACTTATCCAGAAATACAAAACTGAAAATGTACAGAGTTGCAATCAGACCAGTAGTTACGTACGCAGCTGAGACAATGTGCCTCACGGTAAGAGATGAAGAAAAATTGAGAATTTTCGAAAGGAAAATCCTCAGACGGATTATGGGCCAGATAAGAATGGATAACGAAGAAACAAGAATGAACCATGCACTTCGAGACATAATGAAGGGAAAAGATATTGTTAGATTTATTAAAGCACAGACGCTGAAATGGCTGGGACACATAGAGAGAAGGAAAAACGACCTACTGATTAAGATTAAGATCACCAGATGGAAACCAGCAACTGAAAGACCAAGAGGAAGACTCAGAGAGAGATGGGAGGATCAGGTCATGAGAGATATCAAAATTCTGGAAGTGAGAAACTGGAGGGAACTATGCACATATCGAAATGAGTGGAAGAAAATTGTAACGAAAGCCAAGTCACAACAAACTTTGAAAACATACAAGTGGAATGCGGAGTGATTCACCGCAATAAGCGAATCAGAGAGCTCTAAGTAAGAGCGGCAAACATTCCACCCGGAATGAAAAGAACAGATGATGATGAAAATACGAACTATTCAAAATTTTCTATAATGCCATTATCGAAACTTTTGAAAGAAGTGTGTTTAAAGTATAAAAAACATAATACAAAATGGACTAATACTTCAGTCGTCAGAGACGAAAATGCCACTAAACTAAAAATCATACGAACAAGCTGAATTTTGCTGAGAATATTAATTTTGAGACCCTAAAAAAGATCCAAAAAATTTTACAACTTTTACCCGCGGGCTTCCCAATAAAACCCACTCGTAAGGGGGTAAAAACGCAAAAAAATCGATTTACCAAGAATCTGTAGGCCGTAGAAAAAAATGTTTGAAATAAAAAATCTAGCCACGATAATTTTTAACAAAAATGTTTATTAGCACTTTTTGTGTAGAATAAACTGTTCTCTCAGAAACAACGCTTAAATCTACCGTCGATTTTGAATGTCAGTCACGCGCGCAAAATCAATGTTCAATAAAATTTGTATCAGCTCGACGGTAAAAATTCTCGATCTCTTTCGATATCTTTTGATCCAAGTGTCCTATCGACAGTAAAGGGAAGTTGATATAAAATATTACAACTGATCCTTAGAGGCAAAATAGAGGGACGTAGAGGTGTAGGAAGAAAACAAGTTTCTTGGTTAAAAAACATTCGTGAATGGACACAGATATCAAATGCAGGACAATTATTCCATATTGCAGAAGATCGAGAAGCCTTCGCAATGGTGATCGCGAACGTCGGATAATTCTGATATGGCACGCGAAGAAGAAGTCCTCCTATCGACAAAAATCATTTCCTATCAAACAAGTATGGACTCTCTCTTATACCCGTCCTGTCAAAAGCGCTTCGTTAATGATTAAAAAACAATGTTTTAAAATAAAATAGGCCCAAAATACTTATCGGGAAATCATAGAACAAGGTTTTAACTTGAATTTATGTCCTTGCTGAATTCAAAAATATTGTTTTTTACTTGTATTTTTGAGCATTGAAAATCGAAATTTTGCGTTTTTCTCAGTTTTAAATTACTTATAACTCGAAAACAATCAAGTTTACAGAAAAACTACAGGACACTTATTTTGTTCAGAATGATCAAAAAAATTAAAAAAAAATTTGTCCGGGCCGAAAAAATTGATTATTACAATTTGTGTTTAAAAAAATTTGAACTTTTCGCCTGGGCCGACCTCTTGAATATTTTGGGGTATCTCATAAAAGTGATTATGTTATTATGTAGGTACAGTATACTCCCTCTATAACGAACACGGTTATTACGAGGTTTCGCTTATAACGAGGTACATTAGATGTTCCGTGAAATTTTTATTGAACTATAACTCTCAATAGCGAGTCAAATTTAGTTATAACGAGAGGTTAGATCGAAAAACGTGTTTTTTTAAAGTTTTTGGCCCGGCCCTGGCTATAAATAAATACCCTTTTTAACTGTCCCATAATAAACTTAACTGCCGCCCGCAATAAACTTCTTTATAATAAATACAACTGTTTCACATCTTTAGAAAATAGATAGTAGATGATAGATAGAATGATATTGGATAATTTAAAGCAGACAAAAATGACAGACTTCTTACAATTGCAGAAGCAATAGTTTATGTGATCCTTGAAAATACGCTTTATACATTATATAGTTGGAAAAAAATGTAAGTACAGATTTTTTGTTTTAACGTAACAACTCTTTTTTGTTTTAATGTATTTAATTTAAAATAAAAGTAAACAACTTTTTTTCAAAAACGCTATTCAAACAATATTTATTAGCATCTTATATTGCTGTGAACGTCTTCACTATAGGAGGTTAATGTTTTAGAAAACTACATATTTATATGTATGCACAGTATTATTGTTGTCTGATATAACGAGATCGGCTTATAACGAGGTAATTAGTCTGCCATTTCAGTTCTCGTTATAGAGGGAGTCTATTGTATTATTATATATTTTATTTAGAGACTGTATTGAATTTTACAGACTTAAGTATTATCAATGCTTTGGATATAAAAATCACTTTAATTTTTTTGCCGAAACAATTTGTACTCGAAGTAAAAGTCGATTGCAGTCACGAACGAAATACCAATACAACCATAAACTTCAATTGCATAATCGTATTACATGCATACTTAAGTATCAATCGAAGTAATAAACATTATTGATTACAATATTACTATAAAAAATTGTTTATTGAGAAATATGAAGATTCGTCTTGTGGTAGAGAGAAAGCGTGCTTAACGTGGAACCTGGAACTCTACTTTCAAAAATACACACGCCGATTGGCCAACCTTCCGAAACGAATATTGCACTTTTATGTTAAACACCGGTTCGTTTAATCCACATATGCACTAGCACCGTGACCAACTAATAATTGTATTTTTATAGAGGAAATTATACTTCTGTTTGGTGATCTGTAAAAGACTTTTACTTTTACCGGCCATTTCGAGATGAAGACGGTGAAGGGACTAATGTAAGGGTGATGAGACCAAGGATATGTAATTTCATAAGCATTTCACTTTAAGTGAAGGACTGCTTTTGTGTTGTATCAGAGGAGCGGAAAACGAGCGTTTACTGTTGTAGACTTAGTAATTTTATATTTATTTATGTCTATTGACAGTGACTGTTACGTGACGACTTTATCCGCATTAAGTAGAAATTCTTCACGCAGTTAACAAATAATTGCATGGTTAGATTGCAATTGTCTAAAAGGTGTACGTGTACACATCATTGTAACGTTATAAACATCACATGTTTGATATTTTTCTTTAGATAATTATTTTAATCCAATTTCTGTTGATTCTGTTCTTATTTCTGTTTTGTTTTACTAATTTTATTCTAAAATAGTTGGATCTCAACTTTTCCATCAACTAAATATTCTGTTTTATCTTTATTCTTCAATTTTAATTTTCATTTATTTAAGTTCTAATTCGATTTACTCTTTGTATACCCTCCGTATTCAAACCTCGTAGCTAGTTTCTTCTTCTTGCAGTACCGTCTCCTATCGGAGGTTGGCTACCATCACACCCAATCTTTACTTTGTTGGCTGCAGCTCTGAACAACTGTATTGAACTGCACCCCGTACCACTCCCTTAAATTTTGCAACCAGGAAATCCTCCTACGTCCCACATTTCTCTTTCCCGAGATTTTTCCTTGGATTATGAGTCTAAGCAGAGAGTACTTTTCTCCTCTCATTATGTGTCCCAGATATTCCAGTTTTTTCGTTTGTATGGTTTTTATGACTTCGCATTCCTTCCCCATCTTCAGCAGAACATCTTGATTTGTTACTCTTTCTGTCCATGGTATTTTCCACATTCCCCTGTAACACCACATCTCGAATGCCTCAATGTTTTGATGTTTATCTTTTTCAGTGTCCAGGCTTCCATGCCGTACAGCAGAAACGGAGAAAACATAGCACCTTAACATTCTCGTTCTTAAGTTATGTCCCGGCTGCATAGGAACTTTTTCATTTTGACAAACGATTGTCTCGCTATCTCTATTCGCCTCTTGATTTCTCTTGTCTGGTCATTAGTATCAGTGAAGCAAACCCCTAAATATTTGTAGGACGTAACTCTTTCACTGGCTGATTATTTATGGTTAAATTCACATTGGTGTATAGCTTCTTTGTTACAATCATGAATTTAGTCTTTTTGATGTTCAGTTTTAGGACCATACTTTTTGGTATGGGTGTTTATGTTTTCCATCAAAAACTGAAAATTTGCTAGGTTATCTGTTACTATTAGCATGTCATCAGCGTATCGTATATTGTTAATTAACTCTCCGTTAATGTCCATACCAATGTTTTTACTCTAGGAGCGCTTCCTGACATATTGTTTCGCTATATATATTGAATAATAGTGAAGAAAGCACACAACCCTGACGCACACCTCGACGAATCTCAATTTCTTCGGTTAACTCATTACCAACTTTGATTTTTGCTGTTTGTCCCAGTACAACCTGGATATGATGTTAATGTCGCGACTGTCGATGTTTTTGCTTTTTAGGATTTCATACCGCTTTTGGTGTCTGACTTTATCGAAGGCCTTCTCAAATTTATGAAACCTACGTAGAAGTCTTGGTTTCCATCCAAACATCTTTGCATTAAACACACTCAGACCCAAACAAAGCTTCCCGTGTTCCCAGTCCACCTCTGAATCCAAACTGTGTGGCGCTTATGTCCTCTTCTAATTTATTAAATATTCTTTGTGAATTATTTTTAAAATACTTTTAGTGTGTGGCTCATCAATGCTATAGTTTCTGTGGTCTGAACACTCTCTGGCGTTATTCGTCCTTCGGGATTGTGACAAAAGTAGAGGAGAGCCATTTCTTTGGTATGATGCCTGTTCTATAAATTGTGTTAAAGAGGTTCACCATTATTTCAAGTGCGTCGTCGTCTATTAGTTTCAACAATTCTACAGGAATTTCATCTGGTCCTGCAGCTTTACCCCATTTTGTGTTCCTTATAGCATATTCTACCTCGCTTTTTAGGATTTCAGGCCCGTTGTGTCGTCTGTAGGTTCTGCCACTGCTATTTCTAGTCTTTCGTCGGCAAAAAGTTCTTCAATGTATTCTGTCCATGTTGCCAGTTTTTCATTTAAATCTGTAATTATTTTACCTTTTTTGTCCTTTACTATGGATGCTTGTTTCACTTTTTTACCTGTTATTTCCTTGATCTTTTTATGCATGTAAAAGCTATCGTACTTTCTACATATTCTTCTATTTCCTTGCAGTTGTCCAGAACCCAGTTCTCTTTGGCTTCTCTAATTTTTCTCTTAATTTCACGGTTCACTTCTTTGTATTTTGTCTTGTTGGTTTTATTTCTTCGCCCTTTCCTCCATGAGATGCAAAATTCCGTTTGTCATCCATTCCTTTTTCTTAATTAAGCTAGCTTAACTAGCGACAAAGTTTATATGTCTGTTGGCAATTGTGACTTCCGTCTGTCAGTTTTACTTCAAATTAATAGAAAGGGAACATTTTTTCTGTACCTCTTTCATCTATTTAAAGTGAAATTTCAGTTCATAAACCCATTTCTGTTCTTCAATCGAATCTTGAGGTGAATACCCAATAATATTCATTGTTTCATATTCGTAGTTGATAATTTTTTTATAACTTATAATATCCTTTTTGACATAACCTACCTAACCCCTAAAGCCCTAAGGTTCTTTTAAATTTTAATATGCATGTGTATGTGGCATCTTCTAATTCATTTAACTTCATTTTAATTAATTTTATTTTTAATAATAATTATATTCATTTGGTTGTCCTTGCCATTGTTACATTTTTTTATATTTGTATTTTTTAAAATCTCATGGCAAGGCAATATTTAAATGTACGTCGCTAACAGAAGGTCTGTAGTAGTTTTTGATGGTAGTTTCTGATTTAAATTCAAATGTTCCTCTTTTTGATGGGATATGCCACTCCAGCCAGAAACTTTGGAAAGTCTAGTTGACTCCGCACATTGGCAGCTCATTTTTTGGACACTAACTTTGTTACGTTTTGATAATTTGAAACTAACAATTATTTTAGAATAGCAGACCCTCCTGTTAATTTGGCCTCTAATGAGAAGATAATTGCATACAAAGACTTAGCACTCTTAGGTGATAAAAAGAGAATTTTTGGATCTAATTTGATGCACACGAGATAATAAACATGAGTATTTTTAAAGTGATTGATGAAGTGAAAATTATATTTAAACAAATTTGTAAAATTACTAAAATTATTAACAAAAATTTTAAAGAAAAAAATTAAGATTTTTTAAATTTTAAAGAACTAAAATGTGTGACGTTGTTAAAAAAAATTAACTAGAAATTACCTAAAAATTTATAATTCATTTATAAGTAGATATAAAATTTCATTAAAGCACATATTATAGTCATAACGTGCGATAAGAAGTAGTGACTTCTGTCGGCATTCCCCAAGTACCACGCGCCGTTTTGTTGATGTACATTAAAGTTTTATGTAAAATGGTCACTGCGCCGTGTATTAAAGTTTTTCTTACGACCATTATTACGAAGTAATCGAGAAATGCAGTGTGTGATAGAAAATTCCAATGAAATTGAATAATGTATTTATAAGACCACCGTAAGACTAACCATGGTGTACTTCTTCTTAAGGTACCTTTCTTCATTACTGAAGGTAGGCGATAATTACAGCAAATTGTTTTCTATCTTAAGCTGTTCTTACTAATGAATGTCGATCTATAGATATATCGTAATGGTCTCCAGGTGCTTTCCATGTATACAGGGTAATCCTTAAGCAATTGTACAAAAAGAAACAGTAGATTTCTATGGTTTAAAATATTACAATTCAAGCCAATTTGCTTTAATAACATGTTGATACTGTTGATACAAAGTTGAAATGTTATTTTTCTCTATAAGTTTCATGTTTGTAGACATTTATGTATAAAAATTTATAACTGGAACCTTTTCAGTATGAGGAACTATAATTTGATGCATCCTTTGGTGTAGCTGATAGAGGGGCGCCACATATGAGGCATAAATTTGTGATTTTTGCTTTTTAAGTTAGCGCTATGTGGTCAAAAAATATTAAAGATATATTAGTTCAAGAAAAAAAAGATACATTTGTACTCTGAGATAGCGCG
>NW_027312473.1:0-29457 GCF_040954645.1 Diabrotica undecimpunctata | reverse complement strand
CGCGCTATCTCAGAGTGTGGCTACAATTTGTCTCATTTGTTGTTGTCTGTACAAATTATGTAAGTGATACAATAATTTTACTAATTTAAAATTGTATTGTTCTTTTTTTTATTATATTTGTTTTTGTTTTATACTTTTTATACTTTTTGTACTTTTTGACTGATTTTTTTTTAGCTTTGTCCATAAAATTGTTCAATAATTTTCAATGACAATAAAGCATATTTCTATTCTATTCTATTTTAAAATAAAAGATACTTTTACTAATAATGAAACTTTTTATAAGCTCATAAAATTTAGTCTTTAAAAAAAACTGTCTGTAAAAAACACTTTAACATAGGAAGTTTTGAAACAGCCAACAAAATTAAGTTTTTTAGGTGAATATTCGTTAATTTGATCTATTATATTAAAATTTTCCATTGTTGAAAACATTTGACAATCGTAAGTAAATCTAAAACGACAACTATATTTATCAGCTGCTATACTGTTCGAATTGATTGGGACAAATAAAATAAAAAACAATGTGTTTTTAAAACCTTAGCATTTATTCATTATATATCATGTGTACTGACAGGTCTATATATTAGTATAGGTAGTGAATTATCTAAATAGCTATGTAATTCCTGTTACTTCTGTAACTTCTGCTAGATTTACACATTTACACACAAATAACACACATTTCATAAATATATCTCTAGAATAAATATAAATAACTTTTAAATAACTTAATGGTATAGAACATTACTTTCATCAAACAAACAATTACATTACACATATCTCTACTTCATTGGATAAAATCTGTCTCCTCAAGAACTTCCCCGTTTACTGTCAAACAATTACAATAGCAGACTTGAGTTCTCCAATCAACAATACAAGATAGTTTGAACCATGTTCTTTCAACCATCAATTAATAGAGTACCGGCATGTAAGTACCGGCATGTAAATTTGTGGGTCTTACCTTGTCTGCTTAAACATTTTATTCATTTTGAATAACCACAGACATGTAATATTGGCATAATTACTGTAATTTATATTGTTTATATCATCTATCTTTGTTTATCTTTATTAGACAACACCCTAATATGGGTTTATTATTTCAGCATTTATTTAACTTTGTATCATGACCTGAAGATGCTTTGCATATTGTAGAAAGCGAAACCTGTCGTCTGAAAAGTTAAATTAAATTGATTGTGAGTAAGTCTAATTTATTATTTCTTTTACCTTTTGAAATGGACTCACACAAGCAACACATTCATGATGTGTTAGTTGAATTGAATTTATTTTACATTTTAATACGCGACGAAACAAATACTACTTACATATCACGTACAGGAAAGCTCTATTACTAAGGTACTTCTGAGAATCACCTTCTCACTGTATTTATGTAAAAAAAATTCATAAGTGCAAAATAATGTGTTCCTTAAGGGGGAAGGTGATTCTCAGAAGTACCTTAGTTGTAGAGCTTTCCTGTATCTGATATATAAGTAGTATCTGTTTCGTCGCATATTAAAATGTAAATTAAATTCAATTTAACTAACACAATTTTCTTCTGATAAATCATACACTAACAGCTGGTCGACTATTGGTGCGGTTTTCATCAGATTAGTGATGCCCAATGGCATTAATGTCCCAATACAATACTTGGTTTGTCAATCTCACTATCAATTAAATGTATAGTTGCTTACTCACTCAATTTGTCACTATTTAGTGTCATTTATTGTATTTTAGTTGTGTATTGCTTGTTTTATGTTATTTTAGCTTTTAGTTTTTAACACAAATAAAAATAACGTACTGCGGCCTGCTGATGGAGCTAATATTGTAAGCCTTGAAACCGGTAACCCAAAATTTGCCAATTTTATTAATAAAAACTACTAAAGATTGTGACTATTGACTCATTTTCCATACACTATAATAATGAAGAGATTGCATTAACCGCCTTTCTAGATATAGATGCCTCATTTAATAATGCACTACCAAATTCTCTTTATGGTGCAGCAGTATCAAGTGAATATCCGCTACCGTATGCAACTGCATCTAAAAATGCTAGAAAATAGGTTGATTTTATTAGATCAGCAAGGAGAGGAGATTTTGGATAAAACATCTAAGGAGTGCTCACAGGGGGTGTGCTGTTTCCCCTTCTGTGGTCACTCTTGGTGGATGACTTAATCTCGCTCCTTGGCGTATAGGGATTAGAAGATCAGGCTTATACGAATGATCTAGTAATTACAACTAGAAGAAAATATGATAATGTTCTATCCAACCGACTACAATGAACATTAAATATCCTTACTAGGCAGTGCGACAGAAACAATCTCTCTAATACTAGATAAGTGGCGTAGATGGAATGTCCATTTGGAAATAATAACCAGCATGGCGAAGCTTTTCCTTTGGTCTCATTAAAGAGATGTACTGGCTATTTATGACTGTAGTCATACCTATGTTTACGTATGGCGCACTAATATGGATGGTGGGATGAATACCAACAAGACCACCAAAGAAAAGCTAAAAAATCTTCAACAACAAGCATGTTTAATCATAACAGGAGCGGTGTTGACTACGCCAACCACCTTGACGGAGGTCAAACTTGACCTTCCTCCATTAAATATATGGATAAAGAATAAGGTAAAGATAATTAAAAATCATTTAGAGTTGAAACTTATACCAGATGTAAAGCAATCTACCATTTACCGTTCTCTTTTCAGAAAGGGACTGCAACATTATTTTATGGGAGTTATATTGCTACGACCAATTTTGGCCCCTGGTATAGATGACACTGGAGGTTGATAAAACGAAATACAGAGAAACACATAAATTAATTATAAGACTAATATGAAAGTAGAAAAAATGTATGAAACAAGGTTGTAATGAATTAAAGAAATTACAAAATAAGCATGGTCATTTTAACATCTTTAATAAAATTAAAGAAGTTTCATGACAAAATAAGAGAATTTTTCAATATCGAATAATTATAACAGATAATAATCTACTGATGGATCAAAAGGACACAGAAGAATAATAGGTAAAATACAGATACGAACTCTTCAAGGACAACAGAATAGAATTACGGTTGACAGAATAGAAGAAACCAATACATTAAAGTCCGAAATATCCAAACTAGCCAAACATCAAAAAGCGGTAGGTCCTGATGACATAACCGTAGAAATGTTTAAAAGTTTAGGACGAAGAGAACCTAAATATCGATTCAAACACCTACAATAAGTGGTGCCAATAAATACTCCTATTTTAGATTAATCAGCCTAATGAACATGCTTTTAAAATTATCTTGCGAACGAAATGTGAACAAAACTTAAGCGATGAATAGTATGGGTTCCGTCATGTTTTAGGGACCAGAGAGACCGCCTTTTTTCTAGTTTCATAGAATATGAAAAAGCCACGTAAAACACACCAAACTCATTGACCTACTCACTAGGGCAGGGTTTAGACCAACGTTATATCAATTTTATTAAAAATCTGTATTGGAAACAAATAGCTTTAGTCAAAATAGGCGAATACCTATCCAATAGTCTTCGCATAATAAGAGGAGTGCGCAGGGGTGTGTTAAGTCAACTCTTCTATTCAATTTTTATTTTAAAGAAGTGTTATAAGAAGGCAATAAAGTACTGAAAGGCTGATCAACATCATAAGATATGCCGATGATTCTGTCATCCTGGCGGACACCTCGAAAGGGCTTTAACAACTCCTAGACACAGTAGCAAAAGAAGACCAATTTAAATATTAGAATTCTTAAAATCAACACTAGTAAAACTAGTAAACTAGTAAAAGAAGATCAATGATAGTAAGCAAACGACCAAATCGACTAGTCAAATTGGTAACACTCTTTTATATAATAGGTCAATAAATTTAAATACTTCGCTCATAGATAACCAAAGATATAGACGCAGCGGACCTTCAGCAATGACAAGAGCACTTAAAGAAGAATGGATGCATGTTAAGTGGTAAAAATTGATGCCAATATAATAGGGCATGGGTTATTGAGATTTAAGCACGTTAAATGCCAAAATAATAATCACCTAGTACAACAACTTATTAACTGCCACATCCCTGAAAGTAGTAGGATACGAAGATCTAAGACTAAGTGAGAAATTAGCATTGGTGTGGTACAAGGTAGAAAATTATGGAAAAATTTAATAAGGGATTCCGAATGTGAATAAAGATAAATAAAAGAAAGTGATCATGTGTAATGACATCATAAACTCAGTGAGTAATTAAAAAGTAGAATTATGTCAAAAATTGACATTACTAAAACTCTGCACTATTACTGCACATTAAATATAAAACTGTAAAAAAACATGATATGAGGTACCTGAAATGTAGTGAAGAAAAGAAAAAGTCAGCGAAACAATAAATAGAAAATTTAAAGAAATCGATAATACAACGAAAAGCACAGAAGAGAAGACAGAATCCCTTAATAAAACGATAGACGACATTAAAGACAATTTTATGAAGAACTAAGAAGGTAAGAATAAGACATGGATGACGACAGAGATTCTGCAACTGATGGAAGAAAGAAAGAAAAACAAGAACAATAACTTTATGTATGAAACATTACAATGAGATATACAGAGAAAGATCAGAGAAGCCAAACAGAAAGAACTGGAGAAATAATGCAAAAAAATCGAAATTCTACAAAGTAAATACGACGACTTCAACGTGCACAAAAAGGTAATAGAAATTACAGACAAATGTAAAAACAGAAGAGTAAGTAAACTTGTTAATGACAACGAAGAGGTAATCGTGGACAAAGAGAGTATTATTCATACCTGGAAAAATTACATAAGAAATTTATTTTTTAATGAGAGCGAGAACCAGTCCCCAACACCTACGGAAACAGGACCACCTATACTAGTGGCAGAAATAAGAGCAGCCATAATATCACTAAACGAAAGAAGAACTCCAGGACCAAACGGAGTACAGTCTGAATTTCTTAAACTTCTTGATGATGAGTCTTTAAGAACACTATGTAAAATCTTCAATAATATCTATGACACAGGCAATATTCCAAAAGATTGGCTAGTTTCAGAATTTATACGTTAAATTTATTACTTTAACAAAGAAACAGGGAGCGAAAAAGTGGATAATATAGGCTAATAAGTCTAATGAGCAATACACTAAAACTTTTTCTTAAAATTATTCATCGCAGAATATACAAGCTATGCGAAGGGAGAATACAAGACACACAGTTTGGATTCATGAAAGGCGTAGGTACGAGAGATGCACTGTTTAGTCTACATGTATTTTTCCAAAGATACATAAATATGACTTGCGATATCTACACTTGCTTTGTGGACTACCAAAAAACATTTGACATAGTTCAACATCGAAAAATGATGGATGTTCTAACAAAAGACCAAATAGATTATAAAGACCGGCGTATAATACAAAACTTATACAGAAACCAATCAGCCACAATAAGAACAAATCTTGGAAATAAACCGATGGAAGCGATCCAGATACTGCGAGGCGATAGACAAGGATGTATACTTTCACCTATATAATTAAACATATATTCAGAGGAAATATTTAGTAAAGCCTTTGAAAAATTGCGACCATGGTATCCTTTTAAATGGAGAACACCTAAACAACATCCACTAGACAGTTTAATCAGTTTACAGCAACTAATAAACAAAGCTAATGAAGTAAGTGAAAGATTTGGACTACAAGTAAACATATCAAAAACTAAATTTATGGTCATCAGCAGAAACAAAATTAGAGACGTCCAACTGCTTATCAAGAATACACCAGCGGACCGGCTAAAACAATTTACCTATCTTGGAACAATAGTAAACGAACAATGGGATCACTCACAAGAAGTAAAATTTAGAATAGAGAAGGCTAGAAGTGCATTTAACAACATAGTCACACTCTTTAAAAGCCATAACCTTAATCTGAAGATAAAAGTAAGGCTCCTACGATGTTATATCTTCTCGATATTATACTACGGAGTTAAGTCATGGACACTCACTGAAGCGATAGAGAAAAATCTTGAAGCCTTCGAGATGTGGCTATACAGAAGAATCCTAAGGATATTATGGACGGACAAGATAACCAACGAGACTGTACTACGAAGAATGGGGAAAGAAAGAGAGGTACCATTAAAAGAGAAAGTTAGAATAGGCTCCAAAAGAAGAAGATATATGAAACTTACTTTATCTGTTGGAAATACACACTGTAGACGTGAATGTGTAAATAAAGTAATATTCTTGCTTTAATCTATATAAAAATAAGTCTTTTCTTGAGTAAAATAACCAATGAATCTTATTTTGATTTTAAATTTCTTGATTTTCATTTGCGAATAATTTATTAATTTTTTTTGTTAATATTCTCTTTTCCTAGTAACATAAAAGGCTTAGAATAAAAGAAACAATAATCTGTCCTTTATAAAACAGTGCTGCCAGAATTAAACAGGATCAATAGAGCACTCTTGCAGATAATTCTGTTTTTGTGTCCTTTCCTCTTGAAACGTCTCGAGTATTGAGAGTGGAAACAAAGAAGTTTTATAGAGACTTGGCTGTAAAACTACGAGACAATTTGGAGATCGTAGAGCGTACCACTTCTTCATGCAACGTCTAGCAATAGCCATTCGGCGTGGAAACAACGCAGCGAGGGTGTCCCGAAGTTTAAATATAACTCGAAATTACGTATTCTCAAAAGTTTTTATTACTGTAAGAATTAAACTTTTATAACTGATTTATAAATTGTATAATTAAGTAATATTATCGGTCAAAGAAAATATAAAGTTATTATTTCTCTGTCAGTGCTTAAGTTTTTTTTTGGGTTCATATAATATTACTGACAGGGTATTTCTTATTAGATATGCCCATTAATAACAAAATAGAAAATTAATCCATGTAAAGCCATTTGCGTGTTGAAGTTCTTTATATTAACTTCGACAATGCGACAAAAGTCCATGCTAATTAATTTCGAGTCTCTTTATTATATTTTGTTTATGCCCACAATGTGATAATGAAACAAATTATTAATCTGATTTAATATTTTGACAAAAGTATAAGTTAGCTCTCGCTATACTGGTATAATCAAATAAAATCCAGTTGTGATTTGTCAAGCAGTTCTAAGTAATTAGGTGGGATCCTTATATCCTTTCCTATTCACGAAATGGACTCTAGGCACTCTCACATATTGTGTAGTGGTGTTGTTAACCAGGCTACTTACAGCTTGAATAGCGAACAATCATCTATAGAAAACAACTTTATTTCTAAACCAAAATCTTATGTCGCTGCTTCTTCAGGCATCCTTCCCTTTAGTTCAAGCTATTGTCATGTACTGGCATTTTAATTAATACAATCTGCATCTTTTTCACATCAACCCACATTATTGATCAACTACTGAAAACTACACCTTCTTTTTTTTCTTTTTCCTCAGATTTTACCTTCTCAGAGGTTTTCCTCCTTCACTTAAACCTTTCACTCTTAAGTCCTCTGCCACACAGTCCTTTTATATTTTTCTCGGTTTTCCTCTACCTATTTTTCTATCAATTTATAAGAGCTCTTTCCTTCACCCCGCATAGTTTTCAGTTCTACGTCTAAAGTGACCAAACCATCGTAGTCGTTGTTCTTAAATCTTTTTTTGAGACTGCAGTCACCCCGACTCTTTCCCTAATTAGGTCGTTACTGATCCTGGCCCTTCTAGTATTACTTAACATTATTTTCCTGAATCTTCTTACGGTCTTACCACACTCTTATATATCTTTTCTTTTAGCCCTTTCGAAATTTTACGATCACAAAGTACCCCACTTATTCGCTTTTAGTTAAACTAATCAGCCTGTAATTTGTGAGTAATGTCTCTATCTTGTGTCCCATTTTCCAATATAAAAGATCCAATGTAAAATTTTCTAGTCATTCTAGATATCCCCAAGCATTTCTGTTCGTCCCAAGCAAACATATTCCATTTTCGACCTGCTAACCTTAAGTCCTTCCTCTTTAATAGACCCTCTCCAACCTTTTAACTGTTCCTTTAACAAAAAGAAAAAT
Source organism: Diabrotica undecimpunctata (assembly GCF_040954645.1). Lineage (NCBI taxonomy): Eukaryota > Metazoa > Arthropoda > Insecta > Coleoptera > Chrysomelidae > Diabrotica > Diabrotica undecimpunctata. Next base: position 21,451 of record NW_027312473.1, on the reverse strand, counting down.
CAAACAATTTCTACCTGGCGAAACCGAATTCAAATTTTTACCACTGTGGCTTCTAAAACTTGCAGTTTGCCTTGAGTTGGATGCTGCCTGTAATAAAGTTGGTTTAAACATAAATTTTGGAAAAACACAATACATGACAAGTCTGGTACCAAGCGAAAATTGAAAAGTCTACTGCAACGAAATAAGATTTGTTTATAAATATAATTACTTAGTTTATGAAATCCAAATTGCCAGGGACAACCAAACTGCTGAATTGCAAAGAAGAATCACTTTATCATGGGCCGCATATGGAGTTCTATCAGATATATTCACAAAAAACATTTATTATTTTTATTATTTGAAAAAAAAATCGTTCTACCAATGTCTACTTTCAGTCATGACTAACGGCGCCGAAACACTTTCCTTAACCCGTGCTACAACAACCAAACTCAAAGTAGCACAAAGAAGAATGGAACGCTCGCTATTTGAACTAACTCTCAGAGATAGGGTTAAAAACAAAGGAAAGATGTGGAGACCACAAGCAGACAGAAGAAGCAGAAGTAGGTTGGATGGGGAAAGCTGAACACTGTTGTCAAAAAAAAAACAATGTGAACATTGTTCAAGAAATTATTCATTCTGGGTATCTAATGCCACTGAGTATATACAGATAACGACATTGTTTTGTTCACCATAGGAATTAAGATTTATTGTAATCCCATCTCTAGAGTATATTTATTATAATGCTCTAAAACTAATTTTTTGGTTATTTTTTAGCCTTAATAGCAATAGAAATAAATAAGTAAGTAAATAAGTAATATGCTTTATTGTCACTGAAAATTATACAAATTTTATGGACAAAGCTTTTAAATAAAAAAAACAATAAAATTCTTCCAAATTTAAACATAAAAAATACTTCCCAATTAAGAACCTACAAACTTCGTAAAATGTACCTAACAAAAAATAAAAATTAGGAAAGCAGATTAATGAATTAAGGGCTCAAATATTCCAAGTCCTAGTGCTAAACAGTAACCAAATCTGTCATACAAATTTCTCCTCATATTTTGGAGTAGGGCTGGTGTAATGCTTGCAGAGGAATGAAGTATTTTTGTCCTTTCTGCAATTTCTGTTTGCCATTTCTGTTTATCTAACAGAAATTCACAAAACTCGATCCGCCTAAAGTTATCTTCCGGAAACAGTTTTTGTGTAAGTTGTATCTTAAAACAGTGATACCCATTCCTTTTGAGAACTCGCTGGACAGTTCGAGCATTCACATTAACTTCCCTAGCAATTTGTATACTATTGCAGGATTTACTAGCTTCCACAAAAGCACAAACATCAATATCCCTATTTTGACGCTCCTCATCGACAGATCTAACACGTGGTTCATTCCCTTCATGACACTTTTTACAACTGTTTACACATTCCGAAGTTTGAAAATGTTTAATGGTATTTTTAACTGTTGTGTGACTTGGTGGGGGTCTATTTTCGAAGGCAACAATAAACAAATCAATTACTTCGCGTATAGAATGACCCTGAAAGTACCATGTTACAAGTTACACTTTTTCTTTGACGGCATACAACGTAATAGGGATTTTATTAATTATTTGTTTATTCTTTCAGAACTTTGTTTGAAATTTATAATGTCAATGTGACAATTACGACAATTCGTACCTACTGTGAAATGAATATATAGAAGTGGAAACGTGTAACATGTCACAGCGATTGCCATTGTGTTGTATGGTCAATAAAACAATGTCGTGATCTGTATATATATATATATATATATATATATATATATACATATATATGTAAATAAACTAAAACTAATTTATAGAATGGAGCAAGGCAATGATATTCATAGATAAATCCCCAGTAATCTGTGAACAGCGGGAGAGCACCCTAAAGAGGTTGAGCGTTGTCCTAATATAAGCACGGAGGGGACAAGTATAGGAACAGTAAACAGACAATTTGTTGAAAATGAATATATAAAAAGAAGAAGAAAAGTGAAAAATGCAAGGTAATTAGAATAAACACATAGCTAATCTCTAGTATTAATTTTCATTGTAATTCCAAAACTCTTGTGATGTGATGAAATATTTTTAAGATTTAATATTTTACAATATGTAATATTTGACCATTACTTGATGTAAGTTCATTTTATCAAGTAATAAAACACTGAAAACATTTGTTTTTTTTAACACTTCCACAAATTTACGCGCTATCTCAGAGTCGCTACAGCTGTTTCAGCAGAGTGCCTTTCTCAAGTGAGCTATTTTTGTTAATGTGAAGCACGCATAACAAAAATATAGAATTGTTCATATAAAAATGGTTGCACGTCATTCAAGATTTACGACGTCAGAACTCCACAGAGTTGCCAAAACATCAGAATAGTTAGTAAGTGAGGAATTTTTAAAATGTCAACTATTAGTCAAACTGTTATATTAAAAGTAAAAACACTTAGTTTTAAGACTACTGTAACACACTTAAATACATAAGAAAACATTTTAATACAAAATTATATATTTTAAATTTTAAACTTACCTCTTTTAGAACAATAATAATAAAGACGTACCGCCATTATTTTTTGTTCAAAATAATCTATCTTATATGAAAGCTTATAAGCTTTCTACAGACTATTTAATTGTTTTGGCATATCACAATTACAATACACAACAATAATTAGTTTTTAAAGGTATTTATCTAATTTTAATATGTATTTATAAATACCTTTTATTAATATATAATATATTATGATCAAATTTTGTAAGAAATCAAAACATAAACAAAAAATTTTTACTCTAAAAAAGCGGCAACACTTTAATCAATTTTGCCACACGCTGAAATGTCATTAAAATTTGAAGTATTCCCGTATCAGTTGCGTACAAATGTCTAATCTGTTTAATTAAAATTATTATTTTGTGGAGTGTTAGACTTAAAGAAGTTATTTTATAAAATTGATATTATTAATAATAACAAGGCATTTAACCAATGCATCTTACCAGTCTTGACCTACGGAGCAGAGACCCTAACTTTAACGAAAGCTACTGCCGAAAAACTGAGGGTAACACAAAGGTGAATGGAGAGATCAATGCTGGGCCTTACCTTGAAAGATCGCGTGAGAAATGAGGAGATACGCCGACGAAGTGGCGTAGACGATATTATACTGCGAATCAATAAACAAAAGTGAAGGTGGGCTGGACATGTTGCTAGAATTTAAGACGGAAGATAGACGAAGAGATTATTGGAGTGGAGACCAAGAGCCGACAAGCGAAGTCGAGGCAGACCACCCACCCGATGGACCGACGACCTAAGGAGAATAGAAACAAACTGGATTGCAGCAGCTAGAGATAGAGAGAACTGGAGACGTTTGGAGGAGGCCTATATCCAACAATGGATGGGAAAATGGGGCTGGATGATGATGATGAATATTAACAAATGTTTTTGGTTATTTAATCAATATAATTCTAAAATTCTCAATATAATGATGATTACATTTTTTTGATTATTATACCATGTTGACGCCTATGAAAGATCGAGCAGTTCCGTATGGGTTTCGTATTATTAGCTGTGTTAGGAAAATTTTAACAACTCTAAGGTTGACGTTCTAGAAATTTTAAATATAAGTGACGTCACTTTATATAAATTGTGACGTGCAATGTTTTTACTTTGAAAAATAGTATAGCTTACTTGAGAAAGACACTCTGCCGAAACAGCTCTACTGTAGAAACCCTCTATTTAGAAGAGTGATATCATAGTTTAAACGCGGAATATCCTCAAATTTAAATGTACACAGCGGCCCTCGAAAACTGCCTGTTTTCTCGATTGCAATTTGCGTTTCCTCATAAGAAATTACAGAATATATAAAGTAGTATATTTATTTGTGCTTCTCTATAGTAGACTTGACCAGAAGTTGTCGTACAATGTAGCCAATTCTTGTTCACAAGTAGTAATAATGGTCATACAAAACCTGTATTCTTCCATGCAGCGATTATTACCGTCATAAAAATACAAAAAACCTGATTTTTTCAATAGTAAAAATTAAGCACAAAATTGTAATGAAATAAATTTTATTTATATGTTCCGTTTCGTTACATATTTAAATTTATAAAATAAAAATCGATATTTTAAAACAATATTTTTCAATCGTTTGGCAACTTTGGAATTAGCGACGGAATTCCGTTTCAATTCAGATCCACAGAAAGCCGTAAGACTAGTTTTTGTCGAGCGAGTGCCCATCAATAATAGGTTATTTACATTGGCGTTTCTGAGGGTAGGGTATTTTATGCGATAAGTTTGTGTTATTGATAAAACGTGTTATTGATAATACGAGTGTTATAGTTTGTCGTTTTATAGTAAATTTTTAGTTATATTCTGTGATTATTTGGTTTGAGTTTTATTGGAGTTGGACGAAAAACCGAGTTGTTCCAAGAGAAGACTGCAAAATTCTGATGTTGATTCCAAAAATAAAATGCCGCAAAAGAGACGGAAAATGTTAACGTCCGAAGAGAAGGTAATAATACGAAACGTTTATGAAGGAATTGTCGGCAGAAAAATGGAATTAAATGTTAGCCAAGCGGTCGACATTTGTAGCAGTTTAACAAAAGTATCCGTTAGCTGTATTTATCGTGTACTTAAAAATACATCGGAAAATAAAAAGCAAGAAAAAGGTAAAACTAGAGGTAGGAAAAGCATTGTTTTGGATGACGAGACAAGGAATATTATACGTCGAAAAATTCATTCATTTTATTTTCGGAGTGAAATTCCAACACTGAAAAATATTTCTCAAGAGCTCGAAAACGATGACTCCTTACCCAAGATATCTCGTAGAGTCTTAACCAGGACCATGCGTGAAATGAACTTTCGATATGTAAAACTCAACAGAAAAAGTATGCTATTAGAAAAAAATAAAATTATTGTGCGAAAATATTTAGAAGAAATACGCAAAATTCGCAGCACTGGACGCAAAATATGTTATTTGGATGAAACCTGGATTAACCAAGGTTGGAAAAGGTCATACAGTTGGAAAAGTTTGGCAAGATTTAAATGTCAAAAGTAAACGCGAAGCATTTATAGAAGGCTGATATACAGGATTAAAAGCTCCATCAGGAAAGGGACGGCGTTTAATCGTCACCCATATAGGAAGTGATACAGTATTTCTTGATGATGGTTTTCTTCAATTTGAGTCGAAAAAAACAGGTGATTACTAAAGAAATTGAAAGGGAGGATTCAACAATGGCTTACAGAAAGAGGGATTGCATACGAAGAATCAATGCTCAAAATTTAGCTCCTTGACATTGCACGGTTAAGAAAAATTGAATATCTTAAATATTCTGTAAATGAAACTGCAAAAGATTATGGTGTCAAAGTTCTGCGTCTACCACCTTATCATTGCGAACTTAATCCCATTGAACTTATCTGGGAGCAAGTGAAAGGAGAAGTAGCACGCAATAACAAAACGTTCAAATTAAACGAAATTAAGAAACTTTTGATTCAAGCAATCCTCCATGTAACTCCAGAGAAATGGGCTAAATGTATAGGCCACCTAATTAAAGAAGAACATCATATGTGGGAACTTGACACTTATATAAAAGTTTTACTAGAGCCAATTATAATTACACCAGGTGGTGAAGATAATGACAGCGATAGCAGCACTGCATCTTCAGGTTTCAGCGAATAATATTTTCTAATAGTTTAATAAGAACATCCGCATAAAAAAAACCAAAAACAAAAAAAAAACGAGAAGAACATAGTAAGTGTGTATAGTGTTTGTGTTTAAACACATCAAACATTATTTTTATTTTGTTTTTATGGAATTTTATTTTGTTTTATAGGATTTTATTTTGTTTTGTTTTATACTGTTTAAGTGTTTTGTTCATTTTATTTAATAAGACAACTCTTATTGGTTCTTGGCTCTTGGCGAACACCCATTTAAAAAAAGTATCGCGCCACAAGACATACCTCTGGGTTGGTGTGGAAACTGTCCTAAAATTTGTTTTAAAAAAATTTCATTGTGTAACTCTTTAAGGACGGGTCACGTCAAAAGACGTTTTAGCGTAACTTCCGCGACAGCCGGTTGGTATCAGTAAACTTTCTGCAAAATTACTTCTTTTTTATAGCTTTTTGTTTGTGGCATTCTGTATTTTTAGGGGAATGTAGGGAATGAGTCACAAAATATTTATTCATATGTTTATTTATTGACGTTTCGATCTCTATATCCAGAGACTGTTTTCAATTATACAAATGATAGTACTATTTATTTTCTATGGCTTTTCGCTTGTCGTTCTGTATTTTTAGAAATGATGTTGGGAATAAGCCACAATATATTTATTCAAATGTTTAATTTACGGACGTTTCGATCTCTATAAAGAGACCGTTTTCAAACATACAAATGACAGATATATTTATTTTTCTATAGCTGCTTGTTTGTGGCATTCTGTATTTTTAGGGAGAAGGTTGGACATAAGCCACAATATATCTATGTACATGTTTAATACATTGACGTTTCGATCTCTATTCCGTTTTTAAAGATAGAAAAAAAAATTAACAATATAAGATTATAAAAATATATAATAATAAACAAATAAAATAAATATAACTATCATTTATATCTTTGAAAGCGGTCTTTGGATATAGAGATCGAAACGTCAGTAAAAACTTGTAAATAAATATATTGTGGCCTATTTCGAACATTAATATTTGAAAAATAAAATATAATTAACGTTAAAATAAAAGTAAGTGTACGTCACTGGATTTCCAAACAGCTTTCCGCATTTCTGGGCCTTTAAACGATGACTCACTCTCTCAAATAGTGAAATTATACCATAGTGATAATTATTTAAAATAAAAATTTGTGGAAGTGTTGAACAAAAGTTTTCAGTGTTTTATTGCTAGATTTAATATTCATGTAAACCTATGGATATGACACACAGTATATGCAATTGATATATTTTGTACCAACAGCAATATCGTTTAAACAGAAAACCTAATCTAAATATTTCGATATACCGTTTGTTTGTAAATTATACATAGCTGCGTTAAAATTACAATTACAAAATGTCAGCGCTAAATCATATTTTTTATCACGTTAAAAACTGGGTCGCTTTGATAGACGGGTTGAATATGGCCGATAGGACGAATATGACGATATTCGATTAAGTAGAATAATGGTTTGGGTCGAATGTCTACTGGAGATATGAAAGCCACAGCCGACGACAGAATGGGAAATTAAATTCATACACAAGACTCTTATACTTATCACTTGATAAAATTTTATTTGAGCTGCAGACGCTACTCATTTCACTTCACTAATTTAATGAGCGATAAAACGGGAAGCTAGGAAAAATTAATCCTCGCCAAGGCGATTATTATATTCTCTGGTTTTAATAGAAAAATCCTTTGTGTTATGGGATACAGCAGTATAGTTGAATTGTTAAAAGTCTCTCAATACGTTGTCCGTAACGATACGCTCTTTAGAAATTTATCAAACAATATCTTGAGAGCAAAGGTCTATATTTGTTTTTACATTTTTGATATTATTTTATACATGAATATTATTATCGTAATTTTATTGGTTTTGTTGTTATTTTAAAAATGTATTAATAATAATGTTCTGAATAGATATTTAGTTTATAAAGTGCATTAGAATAATTCCGTGGCTGGCGTGAATAAATTGACAAGTCGAAATTTTGCATTTTTCTGATATTTATTACAACAGATTGTTTATTAATGGATTTATGCGGTGAATATCTTAAGAAATCACATTAATAACGTTTAAGCTAATTGTGAATATACTGACAACTCTTTGAAAGCCGCGATATATCTAATATCTATAGATATCAAATTGATAAAACAAAATTTAAATGTGCCAAGTCCAGTTGTTGACATGATCTTTACTTTAGATTCCTTTACGTATTTTTATAACTTATTTTGTTATGTTACACTTGTTGTAATGCCACTATATCTAATGTGATCTTCTTCTTCACGTGCCATCTCCGCGACGGAGGTTGGCAATCATCATGGCTATTCTGATCTTAGATGCTGCTGCTCTGAATAGTTCAATTGGTGTGCATCCATACCATTTCCTCAAGTTACGCAACCATGAGATTCTTCTTCTTCCTACACTTCTCTTGCTCTGGATTTTCCCTTGTATAATCAATTGAAGTAGGTTGTATCTCTCATTACGCATAACATGCCCTAGGTATTGCAGCTTTCGTGTCTTGATGGGTTCCAATACTTCCATTCTTTTGTTGATTCTTCTCATGACTTCATTGTTTGTTACATGCTCGGTCCATGATATCTTCAGGATTCTTCTATACACCCACATTTCAAATGCTTCCAACTTTTTAGCAGTCGACGCGTTAAGTGTCCATGCTTCTAGCCTAGACGCGTTAAGAGTCGAGAAAATATAACACCTTGCCAGCCTAAAACTCAAGTCCAATTTTAGTTCTCTTGCACAAAGTACCTTTCTCATTTTATTGAAGTTTGTACGTGCTTTCTCTATTCGAACTTTAATTTCTTTGGAGTAATCGTTTGTGTGATTAATTATTGTGCAAGATAGTGGTAGTTTTCAACTTGTTCTAAAGCAGTACCGTTAATTGTCAGGCTTTTACCATTATTTTGGGTTTTTGATATCCTCATAAATTTGGTTTTCTTGGTGTTTATTGATAATCCATATTCTTCTCCATACTCAACTATCTTGTTCATTAGCTTTTGGAGGTCTTGGAGGTTGTCTGTTATTATGATAGTATCGTCCGCATGTCTAATGTTGTTAATTGGTGTTCCATTGACCTTGATTCCTGTTGTTTCTCCCTCAAGAGCTCTTTTCATAATTTCTTCAGAGTATGCATTGAACAGTAGTGGTGACAATACACACCCCTGTCGCACTCCTCTATTAACTTCGAACTCTTCTGATGTGTGTTCATTAATGCGTACGTGTGCCTGCTGTTTATAATATAGATTTGTTATAATTCGAAGGTCATTGTGTTGTAGTTGTTTTGCTTTGAGGATGTCCATTAGCTCTTTGTGGCGGACTTTGTCGAAAGCTTTGTTGTAGTCTATGAAACAGACGTACATATCTTGGTTCACATCCAAGCATCTCTGGATTAGTACGTTGAATGCAAATAGAGCTTCACGGGTACCTACGCCATTACGGAATCCAAATTGAGTTTCTTCAATATCCGTATCAAGTGTTTTGTAAATGCGTTTATGAATGATCTTTAAAAACAATTTAAGTGTGTGAGACATCAGGCTTATGGTACGGTGGTCGGTGCATTCTCTAGCATTTTTCTTTTTTAGGAGACAAATGAATGTTGAGGTCAACCATTCGTTGGGTATGTCACCCGGTTGATAAATTTTATTAAAAAGCTTTAAGAGAACATCAATGTACTCATTTTCTATTATTTTAAGGATATCAATAGGCAGTTGATCTGGCCCCGGGCTTTTTCCGTTTCTGGTGTTCTTTAGTGCATACAGTATTTCTTTCTTTGTAATTTCTACGCTTGTTTCTCTGTCCTCAAAAGACAAGTCTTGTGGGTTTCCTCTTTCGTCGTCGAAGAGCTCTTCCATATACTCTTCCCATCGTTTTAGTTTTTCGTCAGTCGTTATCATAGTATTTCCATTTTTATCTAAAAGAGTTGTGTTGTGGTTTCTTTTTTTACAGTCCTGCCATTTTTATAACCTTTTGTTAATTTGTTAATGCAAAATTTGTTAATGCAATTGTAAAAACGCAGGGTTCAGTACTAGGTCCAATCCTCTGGAATGTCCTGTACGACGGGGTGTTGAGGCTACAGATGCTAAGGGGATGCACTCTTCTAGCTTATGACGATGATCTCGCACTGGTTGCGAAGGCGAGTCAGACAACGGATATGGCTAATGCGGCTAACACAGTCCTGCGTTGCATTAGTAGATGAATCAGAGAGAATGATTTAAAGCTAGCACCTCAGAAAACTGATGTGTTAGTTCTCAAAGGGAGCCAGGAAAAATCCTCTCTTCGCTTTATAGTGGAAGATGTGGAAGTTGCACCGGTTAAATCGATTAAGTATCTAGGAGTCTGGTTGTTGAAAGGACTAAGGTTTGGAGTACACATCCAAAAGACGGTAGAGAAGGCGAATCAAAATCTGGAGGCGTTGATACGGCTGATGCCAAACATTGGAGGCCCAGGTAGCACCAAAAGAAAGGTATTAAGTGGAGTTTTCCAGTCGGTGGTAATCTACGCTGCCCTCATATGTTGCAGCGTACTAAACACTGCGAAATACGCTAAGCTGATGGAGACTTCGTTAAGGCGAATGCTCCTCAGGGTATCTAGCGCATATAGGACAGTTTCAAATGAGGCTCTATATGTCATTGGAGCGGTGATACCGATCGTTTTGTTGTGCAAAGAGCGAGCGAGGGTATATGCGAGGAGGATGGATATAAATATAGATGAATATAAGAGAGAAAGAACGATAATAGACTAACAGAGAGAATGGGCGAATGATAGCGGAAAGGCAAGATGGACGAAGGAGCTTATTCCCGATCTGAGGACGTAGTAAGAATGTCAGTTCAGGAAACTAGACTACTTCCTGACGCAGTTTCTGACTGGACATGGTAGTTTTTGGCACCTCGGACCCAAATGGAGAAAAGTACACTGTCTGATTTCTGGGGCGATAAAAAAAAGAAGCAGAAGGAAAGAGAAGGAAATTGAGCTAGGTATCTGAAATTTATGGTTATGAAATTTCTGATTAATATTATTTATTAGTTTATGGCCTAACGTCTGAAACATTTTCTGATTTACGGTAACAGGTATGGTTATTTATAAATTTTTAGTTTTTTATTTTGGTTGTTCATTGAGTGGCAAGACCTTCTATCGGGACGATGGTTAAGGTTGTAGCCGGAACACGGTTAATCCGGCACTACTCTGGGGTCTTCTGGCCTAGTATCCTACTCGACCGACAGATGCCAGGGTGACTTGTTCCGTGACGTAGATGTCCAAAAAATATTTCCCCCACCGTTGCCTGTCAGAATTCAGTGGATACGTTCTTAGGATCTTACTGGAATCTGGCAATACGGCAATTAAAAAAAATTGTAGAAACGTGGATGTTAATTAGTTTTTAATAGGGTGTGCTGATATTAAAGGAAATTTTTGTGAGAAACTTATTTAAATTAGCTAAGTAGGTGTGTAGAATTGTATATTAAATTATTATTATTTTTTTTAGACTTAAATCTCTCGGACGATAGTGTAGCAGATCCAGATTATGTTTTACTCAAAGAAAATTTTATAAAACATCCAGTTAAAAACCTGCAAAATGACGACAGCAACTCTGGTAAGGAAAATATTCCAGTTTTGCAAGCTCTAACCAGTAGAAATGATACAAAAGGAAAAGGTCGAATTTTACTTAAAAAGACCCAGAAAACCGACGGCAGAGCGATAAATAGAGAGTGTTATTGTACATACAAACTGATCATTAATAATGAAGCAAAACGAACCTGTAAAGAATGTTTCTGTAGAAGATAAGAGGAGATTAAAGAATTTATCAACATACTTCTTCAGAAGAAGACATTTTCTTTAACCAGAATAATATAATCCATTCAAAGGGGTGTAGGTCCTCCTGCCAATAAAAAAGTATAGACGATATAACTTCAGTCAAAAATCATATTATATCTTTTCCTAGCTACGAAAGCCATTACTGCAGAAAATCCATAAATGAAAAATATATATGTCCCGATTTTTCTGTAGCAAAAATGTATAGGTGATAGAAATCTTGCTTACAGCTGGTTTCTTTAAAACCATACTCAAATTTTTTTCACGATTTAAAACTGTGCAGATCAGATGAAGTTAGCTAAGGAAAACGAATATTAAAAATTCAATTAGCTAAGCATCATTTGCAGACTGAAAAGGCTTATTCTGCAAAACGCGCCAGTAAAGCAAGAGCTCAAGAAGAGTCCTCGTTTCGGGCTTATGCGTTTGACCTCTAACATTGTCTATCCACACCACTTTTACAAACCTTAATTGCCTTTTAGAAGAGGCAACTTTGGACCTTTAATTTAACAGTTCACGACTTGGCAACGGATGAAGCTACGTTTTACATGTGGGATGAGACAATTGGAGCACGTGGTGCAAATCAAATCGCATCCTGTCTGTGGCACTTTTGTTTAAATTATCTTTCATCAGTCATCAAGGAAATTAAATTCTTTTCAGATACTTGCGGTGGGCAAAATAAAAATAACATCGTGGCAATTATGTTTATATTTTTATTAGATAAGCACCCAAGTTTAGAAATTTCTCCTTAGTGGTCATAGTCACATAGAATGTGACTCTGATAACGCCATTATTGAGAAAACTAAAAAAAAAATCCAAATGAAAATTAACCATCTTCATGATTGGATTTAACTGATTAGATCATCCAAGATAAAAAAAACCCATTTAAAGTTGAATCTAAACGATTTTTATAACTTTGCTGAGCTTGGCTTAAGAAAAGGACCTTTCACAATTAGAAAAAAGGATGTTGCTGGAGATAAGTTTTTATGGCAACCAGTTTAATGGCTGCAATATCAAATATCCTTTAATTGTATTACTTAAAAAAAAAGAGAAAAACCTACGTACTCCTTTCACTTAACCGTAATTACGAAAGAACCTTTACCAATAAGCAAAGAAAAGAAAAAAATCTTCTCGGTATTTTGCATCTAATAGATCCTTTGTTTCTCGACTACTATTCAAATATAAAAACAACTAAAACCAAATCAACAGATTCCGATATTGACGAAAGAGATCCAGATGATGTCGATAATGACAATGCAGATGAAGAGAGCATTGAATAATAACTAAAACGATTATTGTTTTTAATTTTATTTGTAGAGAAAGAAGACTTTTTTTATTTTAATTAGAATTTATTTTATGTTTCGTTTCTGTAAGTTTCTAAAATAAATATTCCAAACCTAAGGGCATGTTTTATTTGGCTGCAAAGTTACTTTATTTCATCAGATTAATTTGAATCAGAGTAAGTTGCTTACGGTGAATAAGTTTACAAGTACTAGGTGAACAATGTGACAAGTCTATTTCTATTTGTTAGACAAAAGTTAGACCAGTTACAACATCATTACGAAATAAAATATAAACAGCTGACCTGGACTTTATGAGAAGATGTTTACAAATCACCAGATCAGATAGAATAAGAATACAATAACAAAAATCTTGGAAAACAGAGCTCTGCAGTGTTACGGTAATGTACAAATAATGCCAGAGCACAGATAGTCAAAAAGAATTGTAACGATGTGCTGAACGTCCTACAGCAACAGCATTCAACAGTTTGAACCGTGGGAGTTTCGATAGTCAAGCATCTATTTCCACGACAAGACGACGAGGTGGGGTCCGGAGCATCTATTTAAAGCGAGCGGCTGGCGGAGTTAAATTAGTCTTGTGGCTAACGCTCTAGGCTCCTTGGCTCGCTGGTGCATTGAATCTGCGAGCCAACCCGGACAAAGAGAATTCCGCAGTGAGGATTATGCTCAGTCCTTAATCAAGCAGAACTCGTAGGTATAGTGGATTGAACGTTACCGTCAACTCTGACTCAGAGTATAACGTGGATCTGCACAATCGAATATTTTGATTGCAAGAGCGTTTAGCACTTACGCTGGACTGAGGTGGAAGCGAGTATAAGTCTGCGTGCGATCTAATTCGTGTAGTTCATTTTCTGTTAGTAATAATAATTTTTCTTTTACAGACGTCAGCCGGGGAATTCACTCTGGCGGGATCCAGGCGGGGATATAGAATATATTTTATTTTTTTGTACATACGTTAGAATTAATAGATTTATTTTTATTTCAACCTGTGTTTTACTGAGTTTGTCGTCTCGAAAGAGCTAGCCGTCACAGAATAATTGGGACGCGTTGGGAAGAACACGGAGAAGAAAACCTGCTACAAGAAGGAAAACATACATAGAAAATGCTATGATAGATAGAAACCTCAGAGAGGGTGACTCTAAAAATGGAGTGCTGTGAAACAGGAAAACAGCGTACTAATAATGGGAAAGCCAAAGAAAAAGAAAGAAGGTTTATGTACCATAGATGATCGCCGGTAATATGCACTAACTTTCAGGCAAATTCAATTTAAGAAGAAACCAATCCTTAGATAGGAAAAGCTTAAACGTTTGATTATATATTTTCATATATATTTCATGTTCAAGGTACTTAATAAAATTTTATTTGCTTAAGTTCAAATTCAGCCACAAAAACATATTAATTTCAAATAACGTTTTACCCCCGTACCCATGAGATGCATAGCAAAGGCAGCAAAGTCTTCAAGAAATTCCTCAGAGAGCTTGGCACACTGCTGTGGCTGGCAGCATTTCGTCCCCCTTCGTAGAAATATAAATGAATACGAGACAAACAGATACGCCTAAGAAGAGGACTTAAAATTAGAGGCTCTCTTGAGTGCATAAATAAAGGTGTAAAGGTGTAGAGTCGATAAAGGGTAACAAGAGTATTGAATAAAAGTGATTTAATTGCCGAACCCGTAAGTCATTTACCATTAAAATACTATCTCAAAATAACAAGTATTCAGTTAGAAGCTTCAGTACGTACAATTAGCGAACTTGAACGAACAGTAAGTAATCAGGATTATATTAATATTTATTTTCGTACAAAACGCAAGTTATTTTTAGTACCTATAAACAATGAAACCAAGTGATGTTGCCGGATTTTCTTTGAAATTTGTCGCTACAGTAGATAAAAAAGAAAATCGAAGGTATGCAACAGATACGTGAAAATATAAGTTAAGTGTCAGTAATTTTCAAGTGCATTAATTCAGGTGCAACAAAGTGTAAAAATGATCCGGTCCTGAATGCCAGGCATGAAAGTCGACTTAACTCGAGCTCCAGAACTTTAATAGCTTTTTAATAGAAAAAGTATAAATTTAAACAGAAAACTACAAGTGATATATTAAAGAAGTTAACAGTGATGTGTTAAGTGCCGTTTGATTCAAAATATCGCTATCGTAAACATCAAGAACTTAATTCTCTAGTTACAAATTAACCAAAAAACTACTTTTAATTCTTATCGTTATCTAGCTTATTTGATAAATAATAGACCGACCAATTCATATTAAAATAATTAGATAGACTACAATAAATTTAATTTTATATATTACAAAGTCCTGTTAAGATCGCCTGGATGGTTTATCACGTAGGGAACATCAGATGTAAGTTCAAATGTAAATAGTTCTTGACAACATTCCGACTCCCCTACATCTCATTTAAAAGTACTAATTCAACAAACATACCCAAGCCGTGAAAAAGGAATTGTGTTTCTTTGAAAAGATGGATTACGGCTTTAAGATTATTTCATACCACCAGGAGCGTTTATACAACCCAAAAATAGTTTATTTTCTTTAAGGCTATCCACTAATCGAGTATGCATGTATCTAGCATGTAAAGAAATATTCGATAACTTTATGCAGGTACATGATTGTTTAATACTAATAAATGATGAACCAGTTCAAGCTAGAAAATATATTACTCTAGCGGATAGATTAGTTCCCTCAATCGCTCATAATATATTTATTAAAAAATTAGTGAAACTAGGTCTTATACTTAATGTCATCAATAACATTTTTTCTTCTTAATTCTACCTTACCATAATTTAATTATAATATATTTACTCTTTTAGAAGACAGGTTTTTATCAACCCTGTTATGAATCTTCCACGAGAATCTATTTTGATTAATCACAATATCAAATCCTATAAATTTTTTTTATCTCAGGACAGCCAGCTATGCTTTAACTGCAAACAGAAAGGTCATAATGCTGATAATTGTACAAATCCAACGAACTCTCAACAATCACCCACACCTTCTTCTATTTTAACATCATTAAACACTCCTACGCAAATGGACACCACAGAAAAACTTCCCAATCAGAAAACTATATCTACTATAAACAGTACAAAATCTAAACATGTCAAACCAAAAGAACCTTTAGTTACCAATACCATTACACCTGCAGACCATTACACCTGCAGAAAATAACAGCTCTTAGAAACCAGATATTGCTCAACAGACAAGCCTTAAACGTGATATAGATGAAATTCTAACACCATCACTATCAACTACCACCGTTTCTGTCATAAAAAAAAAACACACTAAACTAAATTTCGTGTAACCGATACAATAAAAACCTACGAAAAAAACCCAAGAAAAACCCCAGCCAACAATAAAAAAAAAATTATAAAATATCACCACCATTATCCTTAACAATGACCAATTTATAGATCTGTTAGCAAATGCACAAGGTTCTCCAAATAATTATCGCTTCTTCTTCTTCAAGTGCCCTGTCCGTTGCGAACGTTGGCTGTTAACATGGCAATTCTGATCTTGTTTGCGGCGCTTCTGAATAGTTCGACCGATGTGAGCCCGAACCACTTCCTCAGATTTTGGACCACGAGTGTCTTCTCCTGCATGGCCCTCGCTTACTGTCTATTTTTCCCTGGACAATCAATTGCAGTAGACGGTACTTATCGTGTCTCAATAGTGGACTAAAAATTCAAGCTTTCTTTGTTTAATTGTATTCACGATTTCTTTCTTCTTTCCGATTCTTTGGATTACCTCTATGTTGGTGACATATTCGGTCCAGGATATACAAAGAATGCGTCGGTACACCCACATTCGAATGCTTCTATTTTTTCGTGAGCGTCTCCGTCAGCGTCCAGGCCTCCACATTATCGCTACTATAATAAATTACATAGATGATTTTCCTGGACCGCTATTAAAGATACTAACTATGCTCACATAACAGATAAATCTTTTAAAATTAAATGTATTAAACTTAAAAAATCACAAAAACCTTAGGACGAACGCTTTCTACCCACAACCAACAAAGTGATCTTTTACATGACACAGCCCAAGAATCGCAATAAAACTAAGTTCCTAAAAGTGAGTCCAAGTTTCCGAAGTTTTGACTTAATTGTATTAAAGAAAATGCTTATTGAAAATACAGACAAACCCATCTAAAATCACTGAAATTATAGCTTACGTCTACAGACGCAAAGTGCCACCCAGAAGTTAAGTATAAATTTGGAATTTACAAAAAGTTCCGAGCGGAAAAAATCCTACCAAAACATCGGGTTTTCGGGGAGGATTTGTTAAAGTGTTAAACCTAGTATAATACTGCTTCATGATCAGTTATTCCTGCATTATTAATTGTAGAGCGTATATCAAGGGTGAGAAATCTGAGATAGTAGGTATAATCAATTATGGTAGATGTTGTTTTAGCATTCTTGTAGGAAATTAACGTGCATTGTGAAACCATATGATTAGAATATATTGACCAAGGACACTTGAGTATCATAAGTAACAGAATTAATATTTACACTACCGCATAGATTTAGTATATTCGGAAAAAATCGTTCCATGAAAAGAATCAGGTAATCTTTAACTGTAAAGAATGTATGTAAGAATAAATGAAGTCATATTTTGTTATCGGAGAAAAATCATTATTTTGTTAAAAACAAGTAGAGTGCTTCCATAAGCTAAACTTGGACGATCATACCTAGCACTTGTGGTATATTGTTCTACAAAACAAGGCTTGTAAATTGCAAGCCAGTGGTCTGTAACCGAACTATAGGGGACAATCTTAATTTCTTTAAAAACAAAAATAATTCATCTGTTTTTTATCTTGTATAACGAATATCAATCAAAAAACCATGGAAGTTGTCATCACTAAAATAATTTGAGGTTAGATAGATAGATTTAGAGAGGTGGCCTTTTGGCCTATTCCTTTGCAACCTTTCCAGATCTAATGTGGTCCTTTAGTCCTAGATAAAATTCTCTAGTCTGACGCTTATTTATAAAGTCTAGTAGTTTCGAGACAGTACTTCCATGTACCTATGTGTCGGTGAATTTTCTTCTCCTCATACAAAGAACCCACATTTGCCAGACTGTAACACTGACAAAATGTGCTCTAATGTTTCTTCTTCGAGGTGACAGAGTCTGCACAGGTCATCATCTGATAACCCATGCCGTAAATTTTGGCAAATGTTATGTAATGAACTGTTTTCGCCTGTCTTTATCCTGTTGAATTTCTCCACAATTCCAGAGATTTTCGTTCCGGTTCAATGAATGATATTCCAGTCTTCTCTGCCTGCTCTCTTAATTGTGAACTTATTGTTTAAAGCTATATCTCGTAGCTGTTGGATCGATAGATTTCCCCATCACAATATAGGCTTTTAGCTGCTCGATTCATTTGTTGTCAGCACCATGCATCTGGCTTATATGTCGCTGACTATGGATTAATCTGTGCATCACTGATCTGGCTTCACCCTGTATAAAAGTCTGAAGTAGTGATAGATTCAGCAGGACTTCCAACGATGCAGTAGAAGTTGTTTAATTTGAGGTTTTCTATTCCCTTAGAATTTTTTGCAGGTGAACAATTTTTATTGAAGTGAGAAAAGGCCCAAAAGCAGCAAGATTAGCTTTCACCTCAGTTGGACCAATTCATAGCATCGCTAAATTCTAGAATGATTTTGCGTAGATATTCAGTCTTAGTGAAATATCCTTCGAAAGCCAAAAAGAGTTTAACGCCTGTGTTGGTGATCCTTTCGTAATATACTGAAGCAGGTTGGTCGTGTAGAAAATCAAGAGTGCCTTTAGCAGTATTTATAGATTAAATTTAGGAAACTTATCTATCTATTATCTATTATATGTATTTATATATATATATATATATATATATATATTATTTGTTAGTTTTGATATTTCCGGGGAGCTGTATGTTATATCAATGGTATTCCGGGTTTGACTCCGCGTTTAATGTTGTTGGTTTTGATAAAAACCATTTTTGACGACGTTTCGGCAAGATCTCACTTGCCATTTTCAAGTCTCTCTGGATGGTCTGTTCCTCGTTGTCGATGTTCGTGGAAGTGACGCTACGGGTGTTGGGCAGCTGGCTTTTGTAGTTACTGTGCGTTGCGCGCGCTCTTGTAATTGGTCCAGTGCGCAGGTCAGTGGGCGGGGGGTCTTGGTCGATTCCGTTCTTTCGTTATTCTTCGGGATAATTGGTTTCCATGTTCTTGGCAATCTTTGGGCTCGTCTCGAGAATTTAAATTATTTTCTTGTTTTTCTATCTCTATGGCTTCTCTGATAATTCGTTTTCTCTTGTTTTCGACATTCGCTAACATTACCGTATGTTTAAGGGTCAATTTTTGTGTCCTGTAGCTAAAGAATGCTGGGCTAGGGATGACGTCGTTTCTTTAGTTCGATGGCATTGCGATGTTCTTCTTGTCTTACTTGGATCCTTCTATTTGTCTGTCCAATATAGGCTCTATCGCATTCTCACAGGGAATTTTGTATACTCCTTGGTTTTCTAGGGGAATCTTTGTCTTGGCAGATGGTAATATGTTCGCGATTTTTCTGTCGGTGTTGAAGACAGTCTCTATTTTGTTGTTTTCTCAGGACCCTGCTTATCTTCTCTGTTGTGCCTTTAATATACGGTAGAGTGGTTTTGGCCAATCGGTTTTTCGTTTCTTTTATTTCTTTTGTTGTTTTTTTTGTGGTCTTCGTGCCATTTCGATTCTGTGTGTGGAAAAAGCCGTTGTTTTTTAACGCTTTTGTAACTTTCTGCATTTCTTCTTTCTTGTGTTCTTCGTCTGTTAGTCGTTCAGATCTTATAGTCAGAGTTTTTATGACTGAATTCAATTGTGCAGGATGGTGGTGTGAATCTGCATGTAGGTATCTGTCAGTGTGAGTTGGTTTTCGATACACTGTATATCCAATGTTGCCGTTTTCTTTCTTTATTATTAAGACGTCTAGAAGGTAGTTGCTGATTACTTTCTAATTCCATCGTAAACTTGATCTTGGGATGGATACTGTTAATGTATTCTAGAAATGCAGTAAGTTTGTCTACTCCATGTGTCCATATGATGAAAGTGTCGTCCACATATCTAAGCCATAGTTTGGGTTTATATTTGCTGTTCTTATTGCCCGTTCCTCTATGTCTTGCATAAAAAGATTTGCTATCACGGGAGATAGCGGTGAACCCATCGGTGCCCCTTCAACTTGTTTGTACCGTTGATCACCATATATAAAATATGTGTTGTTTAAGCAGTGCCTCGTCAAATTTAGGGTTCTTGCGGTATGGATATTTCTCTTATAATTTTTCTTATAATTTCCAAGGATTCATTGATGGGAACGTTGGTGAAAAGTGAAACAACATCGAAACTTACTAACAAGTGTCCCGGCCCAAGAGTAACATCTTTTATACGCTCGATGAAGTGGCCTGCGTTCTTTAACGTAGGAATCAGCTTCTTCTGCGTAAGGCTGTAGCTTTTCAGCCAGGAACCTTGCCAGTGGTGTAAACGGTGATCCGATGGAGCTCACTATTGGTCGTAGTGGTAATCCATCCTTGTGAACTTTTGGTAGACCGTACAGTTTTGGACATCTCGATGATTTTTCCCGTGGAATAAGTTGAAAATGATGTTCTTTATTTAATATTAGATGTTTGTATTTTGCTTTTGTTGTTTTTTCTAGATATGTTGTCGGGTCAGTCGATATCTTCTCGTATGATGGATCGTCTTAGAATATCTTTTCTTTTGATCGTAGGTCTATGACATTCATAACCACCGTAGCATTGCCTTTATCAGCTGGAAGTACAATGATTTCTTTATTTTTGCGCAATGAATTTAATGCCCCTTTTTCCTCGTGTGTTAAGTTTCGTTTTGGCGGTTTAGCTGTTCGTAATATGCGTGACACGTCTTGGCGTATAGTCTCGGCCGTGTCGGATGGTATTTTGGTTATTGAACTTTCCACTTCGCATATAATTTTTCAATCGGTATGCGTGCAGGAGCTACTGCGAAATTAAAACCTTTCGAAAGAACACTCTTTGTGGCTTCATCTAGTGGAAGTTCGAAAAATTATAGACCAGTTTACAGGTATCTTGTTGTGGCGTTTCTCTCGGTTGTTGTTCTAATAGTCTCTCTCGAACTTCTTAATATTTGTTTTGTTTTTGTTAAGTCGGCGTTTGTCTCTGCTCGAAAGTTGCTGATTCTATATGTTCCATAGTACCGGATGTAAGTGTTGCCAAGAATCAGGTGAAGTTTTAATATTCTCGAGTTTATCTGATCGATTTCTCGTCTGGTGTCATGGATGGATTCTCTAATCAGTGCTAAACTAGCCCGTCTTAGGATGTTTTGGTTTTCTGGTTCATTTTGTGAAAACTTAGTTTCATGCTTTAGGAATTACCTTTTCGTCCCTCACACCGTTCTAAAAAAAGTAAGATTGCATAGCAGTGTACTTCTTTTTGATCTCATTTTCTCGATCTTCGATATCTGGTAGAATTTCCTCCCCGTGAAGTTAATTATGTTAGTTTTGATATTTCCGCGGGAGCTGTATGTTATATCAATGGTATCCGGGTTTGACTCCGCGTTAAATGTTGTTGGTTTTGATAAAAACCATTTTGACGACGTTTCCCGAATAACAAGAACGGAATCGACCAAGACCCCGATGACCTGC